>NC_139951.1:29549055-29659055 GCF_963454915.1 Gymnoscopelus microlampas | reverse complement strand
CACTAGGGTTCAAGTGGTCAAAAAACAGTGCAAAAAAGTACATTTTGCTATACTGTAGTATGGGTTATGTCCATGTATTTTGTGCTTTATTTGCTGTGGGTGGTAGTCTGATGACAGCCTCCCCGTTTGTTTCTACAGGGCATAAACCAACGCATGAATATAAGAATTACAGCACTAATAACAGAGTCATTAGACACACGTGTCCTGACACACTCACTCCCCCACGGACAAACACACCCCAACATGCATGCACCCAAACACTAACTGTATAATCACTGTGTCATTTGGCACAGACAAATGCTCACACATGCGCCCACCACGAGCACACACACACACACACACACACACACACACACACACACACACACACACACACACACACACACACACACACACACACACACACACACACACACACACACACACACACACACACACAGGCTTCATACCTTGGCTTTGGCGTCCACTCTGGCTCCATTCTGGACCAGGTATCGAACCACCTCCGACTGTCCTGCTCTGGCAGCCATGTGGAGCGCTGTCTCTCCACGCTGAAACACACACACGCGCACACGCACATGCACCCGCACACGCACACACACACACACACACACACACACACACACACACACACACACACACACACACAGATGTTAGAAAATGCAAATGAATCAGGAAGGATCGTGTACACACATGTAATATACACACACAAAAAGTTTCTTATCTTAATGTTAATGTTTCTCCATGACGCAACCAACCAACCAACCAACCAACTAACCAACTAACCAAGTAACTAACTAACTTTCTGTCCAGTCTGTCTTGCTTCTGTCCTTCCTTTGTCTCACAAACACGTTGAAACCAAATCCAAAAGTTTTGTTAGTTCCAAAACAAAGTCAGCCATGACCTTACCTATACTCACTGCCTCTTTCTGTCTCTCTCTGTCCCTGCTGTGCCTATGAGCTGACGTGAGCAGTCAAACAGACAGACAGAAGGGGAGATTGAAGGAGAGAGCGAGAGACAGACAGACACACAGAGAGACACAGAGCGACAGAGAGGGACCCCGGCTCCCCCTTACTCTGCTCTGCTCACCATAATGACGCGCCTAATACCCTGTTTCTACGGTAACGTGGCCACAGACACCGCGTGGGCGACTGAGCGGTTAGGGTTGAACAGTTGAGTGTATGTTATGCTCTCTCTCTCTCTCTCTCTCTCTCTCTCTCTCTCTCTCTCTCTCTCTCTCTCTCTCTCTCTCTCTCTCTCTCTCTTTTTCTCCTTCCCTCTCCCCCACCCCTCCTTTCCCTCCATCATATACTCCAGTTGTGCTAACTCTTGCTCTCCCCTTTTTCCTCTCTCTCACTCTGCACCACTATCTCTCTCACCCTTTTCCTCTCCTTTCTCCACCCTCTCTTTCTGTTCCTCTCTATCCCCCCCCCCCCTTTCCTTCTCTCTGTGGTTTGGGGTGTTAAGCTAACAGACTGATTGGAGCGTTATTGGACTGTGGGCGCACAGTGACAGGCTAACAGATTAAGCTCATGTGCTTGTAAGACTACGATGCCATCGGCATCCACGTTGTTCTGTATGTCAGTGTGCACACTATGCTGTGAATGCAGCACTGCCGCCGGTCTCCTCTATGCTCCTCCTCCTCCTCCTCCTCTCTACAATGTACACAGTAGAATACTGAGTGGTAAGCTGAGACAGATAATCGATGTAATCAATTTAAAGGGATAGTTCACCCCCCCAATAAAACATGGAGACTTGAATTCATGGATATTTTTTTGTTCGTGTCGCATTCTTAAGCCAATAATTTGATGGCCAGCGGACCGGTAGGCAGCGGTTCCAGTAGGAGACACAAAGGAGACTATGTGTGTCTCCTACCGGAACCGCTGCCGGTCATTTTGGGGGTGAACTATCCCTTTAAGCGATTATTTAAAAAACACATTTTTAATGAAATAAATCGACTTTCTATATCTACAAGCTCAGAAACATATCGCATGCTGTGTTTGTAGAGCTTGTAGATCTGCTATTTGGGGTATTTTTTGTGCAACACTGCAACACTGTACACAAGAAATTATAAAATATAGCGGTTAGTCAGACTAATCGATTTAGTCAATTAGGTAGTATTTTTCCGCTTTGATTCACTGAATCAATAGAATCATCGGTAAGATAATTGATAGTTGCAGCCCTATTCCTCACTGAGAAGTATGTGCACATTCATACAAATTGTTGTCAGATTTGTTCTATGCTGTACTTCAACTCCACCTTTGTTTTTATTTCATTTTGCCCTATTTCTTTTTTTCGTGCAGAGAGCATGACATTCAGCACAAATTGTGTAAAGGTAAGGGAAGCAGGTTATGCGCCAACAGCCAAACAGGGCATATGCTGACAACAAAGATGTAGTGGTTATTTCAGGACAGGAGAGCAGAGAGAAGGGGAGACTCACCACGTTGGTTGTGTTTGGCGAAGCCCCGTGATTGGTCAGCTGGCTGACGATGTTCTCGTGTCCCATGAACGCCGCCACATGGATGGGAGTCAGACCAGACTGAGAGAGAGAGAGGGGGAGAAAGAGAAGATCAGATGATAAATGAAATAATAAAAGTGAAATGCACACTGTCACTAGCAAAGTATCCATAAGCAAGGCCCTAAACCCCAAATGTTATGAGTGATTCTGCACTCTAACATTTCTTAGATTGAATAGGGAAAGAGACATATACATTCCAATTTGCCTGTTCAGTAAGCCGGTCGTTTAGCCTCGCATGGCCAACCTGAATCTAGCAATGCTCAGTTTTTCCTACGAGATATCAGCCTGGAAAACATCCCCTGAGAATCAACTCAGCCTGGCAGCTGGAAGTCAGACCAATAAGCAAACTATTGGTAGAGGTTTAGATGATGACAACGACCATGGCTGCACTAGAAGAGGTCAGTCTTCAGTCCATGCTGCTATAGAAATTGTTTAAAAAAAGAGGACATATTTTAGGCCTTAGTTGAGGAGATGTTTAGGCTCTTCTCCTGACTGGCCTCGGCAGGAGTTTGATTCACCCGTTGTTTTTTTGCGTCATCACGGTTAGCGGCTCAGACTGGTTAAACCCTGATCCAATCGCATGATTACATCGACGAAGCTCACAACCCAAGCAAATGTCCACTGAGCCTTGCCAGAACACGATGAGCGGAACAAAATCTGTGGGCTGACTTTGCAAGGCTTCCATTCCTTACCACCCATAGAAGAACTGTTACATTTTGGTCAAAGAAAAAATTATATTGTTTTAGAACATAACCTTTTAGACACTATGTACACTGTACATAGTGTCTAAAAGGTTATGTTCTAAAACAATATAATCTTTTATATTGTACATTGTACAGTATGTGTACCAGTATATGTACATGTGTACCGCCATCGCGGCATGTACTGTACCACTAAGACAAAGTTAGGATGTTTATCAAAACATATTTGAGCTGTGTGTGTGGTCATTCTTTCTGAGGACCGCTTTTTTTCACATAGGGTTTACCATGGCTAGGAATGGGGAAGGTCTATTTCAGCTGTTGTGAACATGAAAGACAGAAACATGTTTTGTCTGTGGTTATTCTGTGCTGCGGTGCTTTGGCAAGTTCACAGAGTTCAAAAGAAGGAAAAAGATTCACTTCCTGGCCACGCTCCTGTAAAAACTAATTCGAAAAAAATCAAATGAAAGAAAATGAAGATAGCGCTGACTGTGATAATGCCAAGACACACACACACACACACACACACACACACACACACACACACACACACACACACACACACACACACACACACACACACACACACACACACACACACACACACACACACACACACACACACACACACACACACACACACACACACACACACACACACACACACACACAAGCATACAGACAGAAATACACATTCACTTGCCCACAAGTGCAGACACAGATACGGTATATACCCACAAATATGTAGACATGCAGGACACACGAGTACGCAAGCACACACACACACACACACACACACACACACACACACACACACACACACACACACACACACACACACACACACACACACACACACACACGCACGTTCCTACCTCTGTGACAGCTTGTATGGAGGCTCCATGTTTGAGCAGAAGCTCCATCACTTTGATTCTGTTCTTCTTACAGGCGATGTGAAGAGGAGTGAAACCATTCTACAAAACAGAACAAAGACCATCTGATGAAAGATGCAAAAAGAACGGCAAAGAACAGAACCAAAGTACGGAACCACAAACGCTCAGTGGTGCGCGGCCGCCAAACGAGACTATCGTGGAACTCTGGATCGGAAAATAGCACTGGAGGTTTGTCTCTCCTTTTCCTGTCTTCTGCCAGCTAACCAGACAAGCATGTGAGGGAAAGAGTTGGCTGTGGGCTTTAAAAAGTATGTTACACTGAAACGGATACTTTTCTTTACAACTCTCTCTCTCTCTCTCTCTCTCTCTCTCTCTCTCTCTCTCTCTCTGTCTCTCTCTGTCTAGCCCCCCCTCCTCCCTTCGCCCCCCGCCCCTCGCTCTCTCCCTGGGTTTTGAGGTTTCTGCCTTGGTTCTATTACTTCATTTTCCTCCCTGTGGCCTCACCCCCTCTCTTCTCTCTCTCTCACTCTCACTCTGCTCCCAGTACTCTTAACCACACCCAGGCTGCTCCCATTACAGAACAGAGATGGCTGTCCTCTGCCAAGCAAAAGGCTGACAAAAAAATAATAAAATCAGTTGGCCTTTGTTTGCTCCCATTTTCTTTCAGCCTCTTCTTCCTTCTATATCCATTTCTCATCTGTTTCCTATCCTTTTTCCTAGTGCCCCTCTCCCCCCACCTCTCTCTGTCATTACAGGCAAAAATTGCCAAAAATAGCAAAAAGAAGGTTTAAGTATTGTACATACACACAGTAGGGATTAAGTGGTTAATATAATTGTTCTAGTGATTTCTTCTGTCACAAGCAAAATGCTAAGCTACTGTACAGAACACCGCAGGTGGAGTAAAATGTGCTTTCGCCGCCAAGCTTCTCGTTCTGCAAGACTCGAAAGAAGAAATTAATTTTGCTCTGACAAATTCTGGTGTGCTGACGCAACATAAGACGCAAGCAACCTCTCGTCTTCCCTCCCTCCCTTGCATCAGGCGCTCCTCAACCACCCGACCCTCCTCAATGGCGCCCAAATCACACACACATCCCCCCCATCCCCCCCTCCCCACCCTCCCATCCGCCTCTCCGTACCAGGGCCTTGGCGTTGGGGTTGGCCCGCTTGTCCACGATGACCTTGGCCACCTTGTAGTGCCCGCAGTGTGCGGCCACGTGCAGCGCGGTCAGGTAGTCGTTGGTCACGTCGTCCACGGGCACCTCGTGATGCAGCAGCAGCTGCACGCAGTTCAGGTGGTCGCCCTGCGTCGCCATGTGGAGCGGGGACAGCCCGTTCTGGAAGGAGAGAGAAGATGGGGGGGAGGGGTAAGACAAAGGTCAAGGAGAGGGCAATCAAAGATGCTATTATATGACCTAGATGTCACGTCGGAAGACATTTAGACAGAATGAGGTGAATAAACTCGCATAAGTTTGAACGCTTGAATAGAACGGAAATAAGTGGAGTCTTCCGTCTCCTCTCACCCCTCAGTCCAAGACTACAGCAAATAGACAACCAGACTGCTGGAAAACGACGTAACCAAAATTATTTGGTTATCTGGGAAAGCTTCGGATATAGTAGATATGTCCGTGGTGAATGTTATATGCTGTTATATGCTGTACAACCAGTAAATTCTTTAGCTGGATTGTCTTTACCGTGGCTCATCAAGTGCTTCTCATTACAGCTAAAGCCTGATGTATACTTTGACTTATGATGGTGTTCTGTGCCCAAAATAGCAGACCTAGAAGCTCACAACAATTGAGACGTGTTGTGAGCTTGTAAATCTGAGGGGGTGTTGTATGTAGGCTAGACTTCTGTCTGAATCCTCATTGTCTTTTGCTGTAGGCCAATTTGCTGAAGTTGACAAATGTTGAAATGGCTTTTCCACCTCCAGTCACGTCGCACATAGTAGTTGATGGCCACACACGCACACATACACACACACACACACACACACACACACACACACACACACACACACACACACACACACACACACACACACACACACTTTAAAGAATGGCATAATGCATGGATATAAAGTGTGAGAGAGTAGCGAGGGAGACTGTGGATGTGTACCTTGGTCTTGGACAATATGGGAGCTCCTCGGTCCAGCAGCATCTCCACCACCTGTTCATGTCCGCTTCTGGCTCCACAGTGCAGCGGCGTCAAACCATCCTACAGGACACAGTCGTCACACGGACACACAACGGTCACTGACCAGTCACATGGTGGCCATGTTGTCATACTCAAGGGGGGGGGGGGTGGGTTTCCCACCAACAATTATCAAAACACCTCGTTATATTCATGACATGGCCACTCTAACTCCATGTGGGCATGTCAAACACCTCTGTTGACAAAGCCAGAAGCTGCCTTAAAAAAGTCCAAACTGGGGATACCCACTGTCACTGCCGAGAAGTTATTTAGCAAGACACTGCACTGCAAACGCATTCTGCCATGTGAGGGTTCTGCGTTATTTTGCCATCTTCACCATTCCAAATTCATTCGTCTTCCTTCTTGACCCTACTATGCGTGCATGTGTGTTTGTACCTTGGTCCGTGCGTCTATCTTGGCCGTTCTCTCCAGAAGGAGTCGCACCATGTTACTGTTCCCTCGTTTGGATGCTACGTGCAATGGAGTGATGTCATTCTGTGGAGACACACACACGCACGCGCACACACACACGCACACGCACACGCACGCGCACACCAAACTTAGAAAAGGAAAAAAACTCTTTGGAACAGTTTTATCAGCCATCATGTGGCAAGTGAGTGAACACATTGCGGTAGTGTACTATTCATGGCTACAT
This sequence comes from Gymnoscopelus microlampas, assembly GCF_963454915.1. Lineage (NCBI taxonomy): Eukaryota > Metazoa > Chordata > Actinopteri > Myctophiformes > Myctophidae > Gymnoscopelus > Gymnoscopelus microlampas. The sequence goes on along the minus strand of NC_139951.1, from coordinate 29,652,104 downwards.
TGCCAGCCACTGGCATAATGCACCAGTGCTAACGTTTAGCCCAAGGGACATGATGTAACTCTCCCCTGTGATCTAATCTATATAAAGAAACCTGGTCTTATATACCTGTGCATGATTAAAAAAAAACTACTCTTTTTTTGTTTAAAAAAATCATAAGATGTCACAATTTAAAATGTGTGTATTTGGTATTTCATGAAGGTTCTTTAAATGAAGTATAGCCATTTGATCAGAGATCTCTCTCATTGTCTGTCTACTGATTTGTCTGGGGAAATCTAAATTAAATATGGCCTCGAGTGGCTGTTGATAAACATACAGTCATAACTTTTACATTTTTAAAATGGTTTCCACACAGTTTCAGGTCCCACATTGAATTTAGATGTCATCAGACGTATCGGTATAGACAAATCCACAGACGCGCTGCCTGTAGGCAATCATAACTGCGGCGTCGCGGTGCGGAGCGGCAGCCGCTTGACACCGCAGTTATGATTGCCGTTCTGTGGATTCGTCCATAGCAGGCGGAGATGGCTGATTGGATGCCTGCTCGAGACTAGGAATGAAGTGGTGATGTTTTTATCATAGAAGGTATGTTGTCTCTTGGATCAACATGGACTCTGCATCTCAATTACATTCCAGTGTTTGGAACATTACATTCTCTGGTCAGAGAAACATGAATCATAGTGGAGAGAGCTGGAGACATACTGTAGGTAGGGGTGCACGGCTGGGAAAATGGCTCACTGGCCCCCTCCGCAGGTGAGTGAATGAACTGATTTAAACAGCTCCACTGCTCTAACAGAACTTACACCACAAACTTGACTTCAGACCCCCATAACTCTGAGTGTGTGCAAATGGAACCAAATTAGACCTGTGAGGGTCCATTTGGTTCCATTTGCACACACTCAGAGTTACAGACCTGTACGTACGGGTACATTTGGAACCCCCCGAAGGAACCCTTAGGGTCCCTGGATCCCACTTTGAGAACCACTGGTCTAGGCGGTAAGAAGGAGATCCAGGGGGTGTGTAGTTTATGTGGCGAGGAGGAGGAGGTACCTACCCTGGCCTTGAAGTCCACCGCTGCCCCTCGATTAAGCAGGAGCGTCGCAACGTTTATGTTCCCATAGTGAGCCGCAATGTGGAGAGGCGTGAAACCACTCTGAGAGAGAGAGAGAGAGACACAGAGACACACACAGACACAATCAGAAGTCGCTATTGCCAAGCTCCCTCAGCCATTGAAAGCTGGCCGCCCCCGTCCCCAGCACGTCGCAACGGGCCACAAGCAAAGCATGATGGGACATTAGTAGCGGGTGTGATGCAGCGTGATCTAGTATGAGAGTGACGACACTAGACTAGCATAGACTCCCATTGTAAGAATGGAATGCGGAAATGCTCTGCCTATCTCTACGAGGACGTTTGGAACTACAGCCTATACCAGCCCGCTTTGCGGCGAGATCAAAGCGTGACGGAACTCTCTCTCTCAATGGGTCTGGTGTGAGAGTGATCTTGTATGAGAGTGACGACGCACGCTAGCATAGACTCCCATTGTAAGAATGGAGGGCGGAAATGCTCTGTCTATCTCTATGAGGAAGTTCCAGTGTTTGGAACTACAGCCCATACCAGCCCGCTTTGCGGCGAGATCAAAGCGTGACGGAACTCTCTCTCTCTAAGGGTCTGGTGTGATGCAGGCAGGCAATGTGCAGCGCCTTGACTCATTTCTCCTCAAATTAAAAGCTGCAATCCATCCATTTGTGTGAATAAAACTTTTGTTTTGGGGGGGCTTTCAAGTCTTTATTGACAGGAAAGTAGGCTGACATTAAATGGGGAGAGAGAGATGGGGAGTGACATGCAGAAAAGGCCGTCAGGACGGGACTCGGACCCGCGACACGCTGTCAGGCTACACTGAGCCTAGGTGCCAGGACAATAAAACATTATTTTAACCAGTCTGGTAGAATATGTAAATACAAAAAAACGAACACAGGGGTGCCGATGGCCTCGTGGTTGGTACCATATATAGGCTCTGTAGCAACCTGACAGCGAGTCACAGGTTTGATTCCCGAGCCTGGCGGACCTTTGCTGCATGTCACTCCCCGACTCTTTCCCCGTTTCCTGTCCTATCTCCACTGTACAAAAGGCAGAAAAGCCCCAAAAATATTTAAAAAATACAACAAACACAGCCATCCATAGATGTGGACTCCCACTAGTTGGGTAGGACCACTACTCTTGTCATCACAGGAGGTATTGCATGAAGCTCCAAGTGAGATATCTCCTCTAACTAAACAGGCTTTCTGTCTTAGCAGTAAAAATGAGAGCCAGTTTAAGTCCCGGGTAGGACATGAATCTTACAGATTGCAGCTTTAAGGGGTATGTCTAACTTGCGTGAGTTTAGGAGTTGTCAATTGCATCCCTACACAAAGTGGAGTTTTTGAAAACATCCTTAAAATTTCTTTCAGGTCTGGAGTACAGAAGACAACATACTGTAAGCAGATCAGCAATAGTTAATTGCTGTTGGACAAAAGACTTGTCAACAATATTTTCTTAATGTATATTTTCTTATGTTAAGATGTATAAACCACATCTCAAACAAACAACAAATGTTATCGATCTAACATTACGCAATTTTTCCTTCATTGCCACAACTTCTCATCCAACAGCAGTGATAGTAAAAAAGAATAAGACAGGCATGCAGTTCAAAATGTATCTACCTTTCAGTTCAGAGTAAACCTACTGTAGCATTTTCTCTATGATCTCTTAAGCTCTCAGATAATTCCACCTAAAACCAGGTTGTGTTAGTCTTACAGTCATTTTAGTCTTGTGGTTTGGGAACATGATCATGTCTCACCTAAAGAGCAAAAGAGAACCAAGATTCTTGACAACGTTAATTTCTCTGGGATTGTAAACAACGCAGGGTTCTGTCGACACTAATAGTAACCCAGGGTAAGTTTATAGAGTAAGCCTAAGTCTGTAGAATTCATACCACTATAGAGGTGTTCACTGGGTCAACACCTCTATAGCACTAAGATATAGTGGGACTCAAACAAGCAATCACTGTGTGCACAAAATCAGTGTGAGTCATCATCAATGGAAGAAGCTTGATGATTTGACTCTTTTTGACATCAAAGGTAAGAGCCTTGGTTCCCTTGTCAGTTGATCATGTACAGATTGCTTGATATTTACATTTCAATTCATTGCAACTTGTGATTATTACAATACAACAAGCCTTGTGTGCATATCACCAACATGGCCAACTTTAGTAAACAAGCGTCTGAACCAGAGAGTCCTGACCAGTGTTGGGGGTAACAGCGTTACAAATAACGCCGTTTTGGGTAACGGAGTAACCTAACGCGTTAGTTTTGCAATTAGAGTACTCGGTTACTTAGTTACCTTTTCCAAATTATTGGCGTTACTTTGTTACATTTAAGACCTATATATGTTGCCAGAACTTGCCACAAAGGAAAAGGAAAATCCATCCGACGCATTTGCGCTGTTTCCTGATCAATGAACAAGCTTGTTTCTGTCAAGGGAGACTTGCACGGTCCCGGGTGTTACACAGAAACCGGTGACCGGTCCAGCAATCTGTGGTGATTGCGTTATCATTCTACTCAACGGGTCACCACTTTTAGTGTGGCACACGGCTGGCGGCTGGTCTTGTTTTTATTACATTAATTTGCCGCACCTGTGCGACATGGCAGAGATCGAGAGAAAACAGAGAGGTTACCCTTTAGTACGGTCATGGAAGTATTCACACTATTTTTGGATTTATTGATGAAAGGAGGAGAACGACACCAATGCAAATACCTTGGAGAAGCCCAGCACAGCTCCACAACACTGGTAAAAGATATACAAGTAAAATCATTCACACTATAACTTAAACCCAGAATAAAACATTAAAACATAAGGAAACATTTGTTTCGAATGTGGTCCTGCAGCTGCCCTCTTGATTTTATGTTTATCAAACTTCCACGCAGGTGGGTTTTATTTGTTGGTAACGCAAAAATTAATCTAACAAGTTACTTTTCTTAGAAGGTAATCCTGTAACGTAATGGAATACTTTTTAATGGCGGTAATCCTGTAACGTAACAAGTTACTTTTAAAAGTAACGTTACCCAACACTGGTCCTGACTAATAGATATTACAACTAATGCTAGATCACATACATACAGACAACACAGACCTAATAGCGGAGAAATGAGAACCATTTGGAAGTAAAATAAAGAAGTTATACATATTACAGATATCAAATACATTCCAAGATCACAGTTATCTACGGTGAACTAAGGACAAGGCGAAAGGTTGGGTTAATAATAATACAAATGTTATGGTGAATATTAATTATACTGTAAGTTACAACAGAAGTTGTAGCAAGAATCTACCAACACCCTTACATGTAATGTTGGACAACAGGCAGGCAGAGGGATGTTGTGCAGTAAGGAAAAACTGGGTGATAATTTTTGTGGTAGCTAAATGAATATGCTGAATTAAGATGCTTTGAGCAATTGACAAGTTGTATACAGTATATACTGTAGATATACTATATTGGAAAAGCGCAGAGCAGCTGACCAGAGTCTTTTCAGCTCACAAACGCGTCGCATCGTGACACGTTGTGAGCTTGTAGATCTATTATTTTCTGAATGTTTTTTAAATTAAAATGGCAGAGGTTACTGCACATGATTGTCTTGTAGCACTTCCCTTTGTCATGCTATACAGCCAAATACTGAGTGTTAACATCACTGAGAGTTAAATTTGCACTCTCATGGTTAAATTAAAACTCAGGCTTTTACTGCGTACATACAACCAGAACTCAGTCAAACAGAAGTCTGAAGCTGTTATCCCATTATGTAAGATGTTTTCAGTTACTGTAGCAAGCCACCGGATACACACAAAGCAGAGTCAACATGCAATGCAGGGTCCAAGTGCAGGGGGAGAGGTGAGGCAGTATCAACAACAGCAAAAGCATCAGGGCTAGGCAACTTGAGGCCTTTGGCGTGAAGTGGTGACCATGAGTGACCAGGAGAGGAGAGGAGGAGAGAGGATGAGATGAGAATAAAAGAGAAGAGAAGAGAAGAGAAGAGAAGAGAAGAGAAGAGGAGAGGAGAGGAGAGGAGAGGAGAGGAGAGGAGAGGAGAGGAGAGGAGAGGAGAGGAGAGGAGAGGAGAGGAGAGGAGAGAAGAGAAGAGAAGAGAAGAGAAGAGAAGAGAAGAGAAGAGAAGAGAAGAGAAGAGAAGAGAAGAGAAGAGAAGAGAAGAGAAGAGGTGAAGGTGAAGTGAAGTGAAGTGGATTAAGGAGGTATACCTCTGTTGTTCTATTCACCATCATCTAGAACGGGGCAGAGAGAGGGTGAGGGTGGGGATGGGGTGCGGGGTAGGGTGGGGATGGGGTGCGGGGTGGGGTGGGGTTGGGTGGGAGAGATGAAAGAGCAGAAGGAGGAGGAGAGAATGGGGTGGTTAGTGAACCACAACAATAAAAACATTAACATCAAAATAACAAAACAAACAACTGCATCGCCAGTATGGTTGCACCAAGCTGTAGGATGGGTGGATGCAGGGAGGCAGGTGGCTTCAGATTCATGGTAACAGTAGAAGGCACTAATCTCCCTGACAGGGTTGCATTGCTCATGGGACGGCCTTGCACGCCGTGCAGGAACCTATTTGACCAGGAGCACGCGCAGGCACACGCATAGATTTAAAACGACTTTAAATTCACACCTCAACAAAGTTTACAAAGGCTCCCGACTCACACCAGGTGGATTAACATAGGAATGAGCCTAGATGCATATCAATTGTCCATGGTGTGACCTGTGGTGTAGGTGTTAAGCGACGTGCGTGTCACGTCGTTAAAATAGAGTGCAACCACTTTCCAAGTCAGCATTGCATTTGCAACACTGCTCCCTGACCAGTAGATATACAGTACTGTACATATGCAGTCTGTTTACTACAGAATGGTGAAGTCAAAGGTAAAAGGAAATGGTGAAGCCTTCTTACATTTTCACCCCTGCCCACCCCAAATTCCTCCTGCCTGCCTGCAGTACCTTTCCTGTACAGTTTTTGAACTATGAGGCTTCTGACAAAGAAAAAACATCATCGAGTCCACAAACACATTAACACAATGGCACAAAACATCAAATGAGGAAGAAATAACAGAAGTAAATAGATGTACCTGCATTGACTCAAAAACTTGGTGTTGTTTTGGCACAAAGTGTTTGATGGGTTGTGCAGTCCCATATCCTACATTGACCAGGACTATGTACATTACGTACATTTCCTCACCAGCTCATGTCCGCGCAGACGTCCGCGACGCGTGCCTCTCAGATCACACGTATTTCATATTGATAACTCATCATCAGAATCCTATCGTCTCTGTCGGGTGGAAACCTCATATGTCCAAAACTGTTACTTTTCAGGATTCAATTTTTTTTTTTGCAAAAGTAGCAGATCGACAAGCTCAAAACGCATCGCTTCGCGCCGTATTTCGAGCTTGCGGATCTGCTTCTTTTGAGTGACGCTGTAGTATAGATCAAGTAGGGTGTTGATTTACGGAAAAAAACACAAAAAGTCTCAAATATGGAGATAAGAGGTTTATGCCCGACAGCAACGCTTTAGAGATAAGCCTACCTTGGACTCTACGTCGGCATTATGGTCATTCTGGAGGAGCAGCGCGGCGGCTTTGGTGTCGTCCTTGCGTGCGGCGATGTGCAACGCGGGCAGCCGCACCTTGCCCTTGGTGTCGTTCTCCAGCAGGAGGGACACCACCGCCTCGTGGCCCTGCTGCAGCGCCACCGCCAGGGGGGTGAAGCCATCCTACACACCAGAAGGAGGGAGGGAAGGAAGGATGGAAGAAAGAAAGAAAGAGAGAAAGAGAGAAAGAGAGAAACAAACAATCAAACAAACAAAGTAAATGTTAAACAAGGAAGCATTGCATGGATCAGGAAGTCATGTGACAAAGTCAACCATTATGTTCCACTCTATCCATTCACCTCCTAATCATCGCACCAAATCATTTCTTTAAGCCAGTCCTCAAAATGACTGAGGGGAAAAACAAAGTGAATTTTGTTTTTGAATGTTCGGGTGGTCTTGCGGTCTGTCTGTGTTTATTGCTAAGTGATGATTCGTAGTTACGAGGAGTAAACCTCTCCCATCTTGATTTGTGAACACCACGAGGCCATCAGTCACTCAAGACTGTGTTGTTCTTGAGGTCTAGACAATCTGCTGTCAAGCCACATGAAAAAGGACCTCGTAATAGTCGCTGTGATGTGCTATGTATATCACGAGTCTCACGAGTGCCGTTGCAATGTTTTACACTGTAGGCCATACATAGGCAAAGCGGTCGGATCTGTGGCTCTGGATAACCGGGTTTGTTTATGGTTATGTCTGAGTCATAGTTATGCCTATATATGGCTGTTTCGGGTTTGTTTGTGGTTATGTCTGAGTCAGAGTGACGTAGCCGTGGTCCACCGGCAGTAGCCAATTTTAATTTAGTATTGGAAATACCATCGGGTCATCTCAGATCGCTTCATATAAGAACTGTGTTTTAAAAATAAACAAATCAGTGATTCTGTGAGTTATGTTGTTTATGATATTGAGTTACATTTGTACATTTGTACATCAGTCTGTTAGGAGATTTTTTTTTTGGATGAATTAGTACTCCGGGCTCATTTGTTTATTTTTGGAACACAGTTCTTATATAACACAATCTAAGATGACCCTATGGTATTTTCTATATAAAAAAATAACTCTGTTATCAAAGTCAGGCAGTGATGCCTGACTTTGGTTCTCTATGGGCGTACCACTGGGTTCTATTTTAGGTCCCCTCTTATTTAGCAGCTACATCAATGACCTACTGTACCTGTTGTCTGCTCAGACGTTAATGTACAGATGTACCCAGATGACAGGCAGACAGACAGACAGAGAGACAGGCACGCATGCACACACACACACACACACGCGCACGCACGCACTGTACACACTGTACACACCTATCCACAATCACAGACAACAGTAAGTAAGTGGGGCAGTGGCTCGCAGCCGCAGCATGCATGAGTCATCAAACTACCTGGGAGGGAATTCTCTGTGACATGACATGATATTGTGTGTGTGTGTGTGTGTGTGTGTGTGTGTGTGTGTGTGTGTGTGTGTGTGTGTGTGTGTGTGTGTGTGTGTGTGTGTGTGTGTGTGTGTGTGTGTGTGTGTGTGTGTGTGTGTGTGTGTGTGTGTGTGTGTGTGTGTGTGTGCGCGCGCGCAAGCGCCTCTATTTGTGCGTGCGTGTGTGCATGGCATGGATGCATGACATTTTGCTTGCACTTGCATTCATCTTTGTGTTTGTGTAAATATTTGTGCGTGTGAGTGGGTGCGTGTGTGGGCATATGCACATGTGTGCGTGTGTGTGTGTGTTCACAGGAGAGCTGACTGAATGTCTGGTAAAATCAGCTCAGCATCAGAACATGCAGACATCAAAGCTCTACCTCCCCTTAGAGACCAACAGGCCTTGCAGCACACACACACGCACACGCACACACACACACACACACACACACACACACACACACACACACACACACACACACACACACACACACACATACACACACACACGTACATACAGTACACAGACACCAACGCTTCTACACAAAAGCATAATGTACACAGACACATGCAAAAACTCACGAGGCCTGCTCATACACAAATGTGTGCACCTACACACAAGCCAGCACTACACAAATACATAACACACACGCACACACACGCACTCATATGCATGTATAATTGTACATTTTGCACGTCCATAAAGCTCCAAACATTCCACAGGATCCCAAAGGCCAACCCTTGCTCTTTCATTTGTCTATTCATGGATTCAAGAAACGACACCCAGGCAGACTAACATCCCCAAAATACCTCCAGAAGACATACAGATAAATAAATTATGGCAGATAGTGAGGCCATGAAAAGGCTTCTTTCTCATCTGTACCGTCAATGATGACAACAGACACGGTAAAAAAGTAGAAAATCAAAACCCGTCCGATCCTGACATTAGTGCTATAATTTCTATGAATATCACCACATCAAAAGGAGACAGAATTAGAAAATAAATGCCTCGGTGGAAATGCCCCAGAAACATTTGTTTTTGATAGTTTTGCTTCACAGGTGCATTGTTTCTTCATGTCAGGCAGTATACAATAGTACAGTATACAGCAGGGGTCTTCAACAGGGGGTCCGGGACCCCTAGGGGGTCCTCAGGGTTACTACAGGGGGTCCGCCAAATATTTGTGTGATAGGATTTTCTATTTTACCTTAACCACTTGAACCCTAGCATCCCTTTTCTGAGGAGAACTTTAGCCAAAAATAGCAGATCTACAAGCTCACAACGCCTCGCAGCGCGTAGATCGGCTATTTTTGGCAAAGAGGCATAGGTGTAGAGGGAAAAAAGAGCAGACCACGTAAACAAAAAATGTTGAATCTGAAACACAATTTTATACGATATAGAGGGGGTCCCTGCTTCATCTCTCTCTCAGCTAGGGGGTCCTTGGCCTCAAAACGTTGAAGACCCATGGTATACAGTACAGTACATACTGTATGTAATACCATTTCACAGTCAGAGTGAAACTCAAGAGAGAGAAAATTCGAATAAAACCAATCAATCCAACTCCATCAAGCACACAGCGATTGCAAAATGTAGCTCTTTTTTTTTTTACTAAATTTTTATCCCACGATTTTTGTAACCCAATTTATTACACCCAGTGCCAATTGTCTATGTAATCCTGGGCACTACACTCCCTCTGCCAACCTAGGGAGGCCAGGGCCGAGCTCATGCCTCCTTCAATGCATGAGAGCCAACTGACCTTCTTATCATCTGACAGGGGAGAGTTTCCCCGGTTGGACGTAGCGCGTGGAAGGAACACGTTATTCCAACCAGTTCCCTTCCCCTCCATCAGGCGCCCCGGCTGGCCAGGGGGAGGCAGTATAGTGACCAGGATTACTGCATGTTTTTGTGAGGGTACCTACCCTAGGAGACACGGGGAGAACATGCAAACTCCACACAGAGTAGGCCCTTTCGCCAACCCCACCTAGGGTATGGACACTGATGACGCGGAGGAGAGGACACGCCCCCAGCGCCCACAGCATCCCCTGCGGGAATTGAACCCAGGACCTTCTAGCTGTGAGGCGACAGCGCTACCGACTGCGCCACCGTGCCCCCTCAAACTGTAGCTCTGATCTGCTCTTCACAATGCTTGACTAAAATGCAAAAGGAAGTAATTAATTATTAAACGCATGCAGCCTCGAACATGGGAGATGCATTCGTCTCACTGCTTGAATTATTCACTGTCACTCTCCCAGTAGTAAAGGAGGAGAGTAGAGTAGACGAGACGAGGCGAGAGGAAGATGGAGAGGAGATGAGGAGGAGGAGGACAAGGGGGAGAGGAGGCAAGGAAGTGGGAAGTGGGGAGGAAGAGACGGTGAGGAAATGAAGGAAGGAGGAGGGAGGGAGGGAGATAGCAGAGGCGAGGAGGAGGAGGAGTGAGAAACAAGGAGATGCATCATTTTTTCGGGAGCTGTCTACTTGAAACTAGAGCCTGGTGATATGACATCAAACACACGCATCTGGTATTTATGGACCAAACATCGATATTTGATATGTCTCCAAATTGCCACATTGCCTTTAAAGCCCTAGAAATGATGTTCATCACCTGCTGATATATCCAAATTTACTGAAAACACGCTTGTGTGAATAATGCTGGTTAAAAGGGGAAACAACAGAGAGATGAAGAGAGAATATATGATGCAGTGAAGTATTTTCCTTTGCACAGTTGAACAATACAATGAAGGTATTAATATGTGTCGATTTTGGTTGTAAGCCTCTGTTTTGGCCATTACTGTATTTTTAGCTTTGCTAGCAGCGGGGCTCTACGGGTACCCCCCCCCCCCCCCCATTTTCTTCTTCTCCTTTTTCCTTTTTGTGGTCACCTCTCCTCCTTCCTCCCTCCCTCACCTCCTCTCTCTCTCTCTCTCTCCCCCCTCTCTATCAGGGGCCAATGAAATTGTAGGCTCCTCCCTCCTCTTGCTACGAACAGGAAGTAGAAAGCAGCACAAGGTCACTTTGTGCAACTCTGCATCATCTGGTCTGCCGATGGCGTCACTCCCTGTGTGTGCTCTCTCTCTCTCTTTCTCTCTCTCTCTGTATGCTGCCTCTCTCTCTGTATGCTCTCTCTCTCTCTCTCTCTCTCTCTCTCTCTCTCTCTCTCTCTCTCTCTCTCTCTATGCTGCCTCTCTCTCCCTCCCTTTCCACTTCTTTCCCTTTCGCTCTCTATCCGCTCTCCTCCTCTTCTCTCTCTCTCGACTCTTACTGTCTGTCTCCTACACTGTTTGCTACAAAAAACAAGTATTAATCATAATTAGCTGTATAGTTAGCCACTAGGTTAAATGCTAAACATGTTGTGTCATTCCACTCTTGTTTGACAAATTAGTCATTGTGACAAATATTTACTTGTCAAGGCTTATCTGCTCATGATACAGCATGCAGAGGCCAAAAGAAACATCCATTTCATGTGTGCGTGCGCGCATGTCTCTTTTTCTGTGAGTGTGTATTTGTGTGGTAAATGGTGCATTTATATAGTGCCTTTAACCACAGCGCTTCACAATGTGTGTCACATTCACCAATTCGCACACACACACACACACACACACACACACACACACACACACACACACACACACACACACACACACACACACACACACACACACACACACACACACACACACACACACTCCCACACCAACCGCGGAGGCAACCATGCAAGGCATCAACCTGCACGCATGGGAATAGTGAGAGGTTAAGTGTCTTGCTCAAGGGCAATTCGACATGAAGCCAGGAGGAGCCGGGGAACTAACCTTCCGATTCCCAAGCGGTCATTCAACCGCTCCTCAGCCACTGCCGCCCCCATGCAGAGTGCATTTGTGTTCATACATGTATGTCATATTATACAGTATGACCTATTAAATACATTATTATTGATCAGCCTGTGTATGTACATACAGTACTGCACAGCTGATGAGTATACAGGCATGTGTATTTGCATGCATGTACTGTGCGCTCTGAGTGTAAAACTTTATCTGTAAGTATGAATTAACATTCAGGATTTTAGGAGGAGTCCCCCAGGGCTCTGTCCTATAGGCCTCCTCCTGTTTTCACTCAACACTAAATATCTTTGCCAAAACATAGCCGATCTACAAGCTTGTAGATCGACTGTTTTCACAGAATGGGGACGCTATAGGGCTCATGTGGTTTGAAGTGTAATGTTATGTACCTCTGTGGCGATGCTCTGGGTAGAGCCGTGCTCCAGCAGGAACTGCACCACGTCCATGTGGTTCTCCTGGGCCGCCATGTACAGAGGAGTGAAGCCATTCTGGGGGAGAACGACAAAAACAAACAGGTTTACACACCAACTTCAAAATCCCAAAAGCGTTCCATCTGACCACTTAAACCCCCCAAAAAACAGCAATACAAAATATAGAAAATATACTTAACACATAAAAAACATGTCTTTTGTAGAATAACAGATGGGAGCTAAACACAGTAACAATATGCAAAATTATTAATTTAACGTGCCACCCACCCAGTCGCGCCTTTCTGGAAATAAAGAACTCTGCAAGGTTGCAGAGTTCATTATTTATAGTCACAGGCAGCATGTACAAAGGAACGTATACACTCTGTTTACTGTACTAACATCCCCACTGTCCTTGCCCCAACCTGGTTTAATAGTCACACAGTCATAAGCACACGCACGCAAGCGCACGCACACGCACACACACACACACACACACACACACACACACACACACACACACACACACACACACACACACACACACACACACACACACGTATGAAAAGTGATACACACATACAGTAAAGTATATACAGTACTGTATACAGTATATGCATATCTTTTGTCCTATTCTTATCCCTCTACTCTTGCCTGTACCTATACTGTGTTTCCTGATTAGTGTGCCTTTGCTGCTCACGACACCTGAATTTCCCCAAATATATGTAGTATGTAAAAGTATCAATACTGCAATGTAGAATCACTGTTACAAGTAAAAGTCTGGTAATACATTTTACTTGAGTAAAAGTACAAAAGTCTTGGTATCAAAATGTACTTAAGTACCAAAAGTATAAAGTAATCATTATGCAGAATGTCCCATTTCAGAACTTTTCAAATAAATCGTGATGCATTGTGAGCTTGTAGATCGGCTATTTTCAAATGGCCAAAATGTATAGGGTTGAAGTGGTTAATGTATGTTTTGTAATAATAATCTAAATCTACAAAGTAACTAGTATCTAAAGATTTCAAATAATTGTAGTGGGGTAAAAGTATAATATTTGCATCTGAGATGTAGTGGAGAAGAAGTAAAAGTACTGGAAATTGGAAATACTCCAATAAACCTGAGTAAATGTACTTTACTTTAAGTTACTTTACACCACTGTAAATACATATAGGCTATGTGCGTAGTGTCCATTTACATTGTGTGTGTGTGTGTGTGTGTGTGTGTGTGTGTGTGTGTGTGTGTGTGTGTGTGTGTGTGCGTGCGTGCGTGCATGTGTGCGTGCGTGCGTGGGTGCGTGCGTTCTACAAATGACATACAGTTCTGTCACCTCTGCACATACCTCACACCTGATAACAGCACAGATAAAAGCTCAACTGCAGCTAAAGCTGGAGTGGGTTCTCTTTCTGTGTGTGTGTGTGTGTGTGTGTGTGTGTGTGTGTGTGTGTGTGTGTGTGTGTGTGTGTGTGTGTGTGTGTGTGTGTGTGTGTGTGTGTGTGTGTGTGTGTGTGTGTGTGTGTGTGTGTGTGGTGTGTGTGTGTGTGTGTGTGCGCGCGCGTGTGCGTGTGCGTGCGTGAGGTACTGCAGTCTACAGACAACCCAGAAATGAATCACCATGGCAACGCAGAGACCCAAAATCTCTTGACTCACTTCATTGCAGCAAACCAATCTACTCTTCCCCTCCCCTGGTAAATACCCACACATTTGAACAATGTATTCATGTCCTCAGAAAGGAGAGCATACAAGGACACAAATATTAAAGGTACAGTTAAGGTTACATTCACAAAATCTTCACATAAATATGTCTTCATGATACAATAAGCATGTCACTCAGTACTCTACGGGTATAAGTAACAGCGTCTCTGCCATACAGTACATGTACTGTATGTGGCGGCTGGCAAGTATTGCAGAGACAGCACAATACTTTGCCAGCCTTTTTGCCTCCTTTTTGGGCATCCTAAGTTGTTGGGGCACATGGGCATCCTAAGTTGTTGGGGCATTTGGACATCCTAAGTTGTTGAAACCCTCTAACGACGAGTCACACACACACACGCACGCACGCACGCACGCACGCACGCACGCACGCACGCACGCACGCACGCACGCACGCACGCACACGCACACACACACACAACAAAAACAATCCATTTGACTTGGAGCTGTTGCCCTGTGTCTCATCATGTTGCTAGTTGATGTTTATATTGTCTATTGATGTTGATGAAAAGGTTGATACATGTATCAGGGCCTTTATGTTCATATCTTAATTGTTTGAGTTTTTTTTGTAAATTAACGCTCTACTTCAAAAGTAGCAGATTCGCAAGGTCGAAACACGGTGTGAAGCGATGGGTTTTGAGCTTGTAGATCTGCTACTTTTGCTATTTTTGAATTTGAATCCTGAAAAGTAAGTTTTGGACATACAGTATGAGGCTTCCACCCGAAAGAGATGATAATGTCAATGAATTGATTAACCAGTAGCAGAAGCAGATCTACACAGCTCACAACACGACGTGTTGTGAGCTGTGTAGATCGGCTTTTTTCACTATTTTTGTCATTTTAAAAAAATATTTAAAAACGTTTTGCCTATGACATGCCCAAAATAGGGCTTGATTATTAAGCAATAATTGTATTAAATTATTGATTATTGTTTTACAATCGCTTAAATCAATACGTTTGATTAAACTCTTGCACCCCTCGCACAAAGCAAGAGAGAAGAGACTGTGCATGTGTGTGTGTGTGTGTGTGTGTGTGTGTGTGTGTGTGTGTGTGTGTGTGTGTGTGTGTGTGTGTGTGTGTGTGTGTGTGTGCAATGTCAGCAGTTCTGCTCTGCATCCCAGCCTGGTACACATTCAATAGCCAGTAATCACACACACGCACGCACACACGCTCACGCACGCACGCACGCACGCACGCACGCACGCACGCACGCACGCACGCACGCACGCACGCACGCACGCACGCACGCACGCACTTTTGTAGCAAACAGTGTAGGAGACAGACAGTAGGAAAACTGAGTGGGAGCCAGTGGAGGAGAAAGAAGGAGTTTAGAGATGGTATACAGTATGTTCTGTAACTGTATTGTACTGTATGTATGTATGTACAGTATGTATGTATGTATGTATGTATGTATGTATGTATGTACGTACCGACGTACCGACGTACCGACCTACGTACGTACGTACGTACCCATCTCCTACTCCTTCTCCACTATGTTGAGGTAGCAAGTTAGCAACCCATCTCCTACTACCAGAACATGCATGTACAGTACCTGTACTCATTTATGTTTGTGTGTTCATTCATGCATGTGTTTATCTCCATCTGTGTGTACCTGTATGTGTGTGTATAGTTGCGACCGTAGGTCGCACTTACTATAGAAACCTGCTCCAGGTGTCCGTCCGTCACGTCACTCCGTCACACACGTCCGTCACACTTTTGCCCTGCTCATATCTCCGCACCCGTTGCCCCGATCCATGCCAGATTTTGCACACACACTCCTTACCTGCCAAACTACACCCTCCAAGGACCCCCGGAGCTCCAGGGACCCCCAGCGGCCTCGGGGACCCCCAAGTGTAGAAAATGAGCACATGTGGACAAATTACCAAATGACCACCCCAACGGGGCTGCTCACGGGGCATTCCCGGGGACCACCCACTCCTGGTGCTCCAGAACGGATGCAAAAGTGGTGGCGCCCCCAGTGGAGGACCCCCTGCCACTGCAGCTCACATAAAATGCCGTAACTCGGGGGCTTGCCCCCCACAAACAATCCCTCCTTTCCCCTATAAACACAAACAAAACTATCCATTGCCCACACAACTAGGAACCAATCGCCGTTACAGCCCTCTTCTGTATACATGTGACCTACGGTCGCTTATCTCCCGATTAGGGAGTCTTACTGGTAAGTATGTACGTGTTACCTGGGACTGTGCATTGACGTTGGCGCCATTGGTGACCAATTCTTTGACCACCTCCGACTGTCCGGCCAGAGAGGCGATATGAAGCGCCGTGTTCCCTTTCTGTGAAAAACAAGAATGACTCACTGTTAGATTACAATCTAGGCCTTTAGCAGATGAGTTTTTAAATGAGCTGTACTGCAGCTGAAGGCGCAGTGAATTCAGTGTGTGTGTGTGTGTGTGTGTGTGTGTGTGTGTGTGTGTGTGTGTGTGTGTGTGTGTGTGTGTGTGTGTGTGTGTGTGTGTGTGTGTGTGTGTGTGTGTGTGTGCATGTGTGTGTGTGCGCGTGTGCGTGTTGTTGTGGTGCTGCAGTGTTGGTTTGAACAAGTAGAATTTTGTCATGCTGCTTTTTGGAAATAATGCTTTTGTGTTTTGTGCTTAGCAGGTGTGCCAGTGAGGACACTGACTCATGAAAATGAGAGAGAGAGAGAGAGAGAGAGAGAGAGAGAGAGAGAGAGAGAGAGAGAGAGAGAGAGGGACGGAGAAAGGGAGGGAGGGACAGAGAGCGAGAGAATGAGTGAGGGTGTATACGAATGACAGTGCAGTGTGTGTCAGAGAGGGGGGAAAGAAACAGGGGTATTTGCAGAGTGCACAACATACTAGTTACAGTATGTGTAAATGAGAGCGGCAGTATGGACTTTAGAGAGAGACCGACGGCTAGAGGACAGTGTTGGTGAGAGAGAGAAAGATGGAGAGACAGAGAGACATACTGAGAGAGAGGGAGGGTGTACAGTGCTGTATATAGAGAGGGCAAGAGTTTATGTGTGTCTGTGTGTGTGTGAGAGAGAGAGAGAGAGAGAGAGAGAGAGGCAGTGGTTCTCAACCTTTTCAGGCTGCTTTTCAGATCGGCTATTTATATATTTTTTGCCTCTTTCTTATGTTATTTGGCCAATGTTTGACCAGCTTTTATAGTACAGTTTGTTCATTATGTTTGATGCGGTAATGGTATTTTTTCTTGACTTTCTTTCTTTTTATTTCTGTATCAAAAAAGTCCATAAATTGTCACTTTACTGTCATCTGGGGACCCCCCCCCAAAAAAAAGAATATCATGTGGGGACCCCCCAGGGGGTTCCAGCCCACAGGTTGGGAACCATTGTCTTAGGGGGCCCCCGCCACATCCCATACACCTGTCACGTCTATGTCAGCCATAGCATACAGTACGTAGAGCAGCTGCTGCAGTGTTGTAACGCTGCCTGACACTCAGACCTCCAGGATATATTATATCATCGCTGTCGGGTAGAAACCTTGCATGTAAAAAAAACGTTCATTTTTTAATATTATTATTTAAATATATTTATAAAATAGTGAAAATAGCCGAATCGCCTCGTCGTGAGCTTGTAGATCGGCTATTTTCACTACTTCTCTGCGACTCTCGTGTGATGAAGTAGTAGGGCATTCATTTACGAAAAAAACACCGCAAGTTGAAACACGGAGATACAAGGTTTCTGCCCGACAGCAACGATATCCTCCTTCCATTCATTCCTCAGCCCCCCCTCCTTCCCCTCTCTGTCCATCTACACCAACACACCCCGTCTCACTCTCAACTGTGCTCTTTCGCCAAGGCTGACATTTATTCTAATTGCTAAATACTGAGCACTCTCTCTCTCTCTCTGTCCATATTTTATGTACTCTGTAAAATCCTGAGCATTAATTTGAACCTCCTAAGTCCTATACAGTATACTGTGTCCTACGACGCGGAAAATAGCCGATCTACAAGCTCACCACAAGTCTCGATGTGACGCATTGTGAGCTTGTAGATCTGCAAAACATTTTAGAACATGGGGCACCAGGTAGAAAGTGGTTAAATGACATGATGAGTTAAATTAGCACTCAGGATTTTGCAAGTGTGTATGGAAAACCTTTCCTCTACCTTCTATTCCTCCTATTTCTCTCTATTCCCTCTCAATATAATTAACTGGCATGAAAGTCACATGAGAAATATTGCCATGTTGGCTTCTTGTGCACTGGCCCCTGTTACGTGCCTTTCTCAAGTTGGCGTAGAATGTCATGGCTGACTGCCACAGAGAAACCCGGCTCGCTTCTTGGAAATACGTACATACCTCACAGGAATGTACTGTACTATACATGTGCAGTGGCATTGCAAACTATTCAGACCACTTTTTCTACATTCTGTTGCATTATAGACTTCATTTAAGATACATCTAACACACCAATTATTAATTGATTGATTAACTGCATCTGTGTTGATTGTACTATAAGGTCAGTATTACACAGTCTCCCATGATTTTACCACGCTTTTGTTTTTTAAATGAACTGGAAAAATCAGCCTATTCATTCCCCTTTAATTGTCATTCGGTCAATTATGTCACTTTCAATGTATTTGGGATGTATGTCTTACGCCATCTTGACATTACATAACCTTTTATAAACATGGCATACCGTAGGTCTACTTGCACAGTATCAAACATGAAGATGAAGACGAAGACAATTTGGCAGTGTTATTTTACTCGAGTCCAATGCTTGGACTTGAGTACAACTATTCAAACTTCTAAATGAAGTGATGAAACTGAGCTGAAGTCAAGGGCAACTTTGTCGATTTCATTTTGCTTCGTCGGTCGTACATTCCATTACAGACATGTAGACTTGCCGAATGAGCATGCTGGATTGTAAAATAACATGTTTTGGATGATGTGATCGAGACATCCCAGGAGCAAGACAGTAGCGATGATGTACAACTGGTAATCACATGATGGACTACTCTTTATTTCTTCCGCCGGAGATTTGCAACTCTACTAAGCGCAGCTTTCTAGTTGTTGTCTCCACCAGGCCGAAGACGTGGCCGAGACTATGTTTTCGCCCCTGTCTGTCCGTCCATCCGTCCGTCCGTCTGTCTGTGGACAGCTTATCTCCGGCACCGTTGGACCGATCGGCGTGAAACTGTGCACAGCACACTCCCTGGAGGCCAGAGCAGAACCTCTGCCTCAAATGTTTCACTGTGGCCTGTTATAGCGCCACCAGGGGGCCGATTTTTGCAAAACACATTTTTGGATATTACTCCTACACATTTTGTTCAAACATCACGCAAATCGGTACACATTGGCATATATAGTCTATAGTCTATAGTCATGTGATCAAGACGGATTTATCAGATTATTCATAATCCATCCTGATTGGGTAAGATTAGCTTCCAAAGTTTGCAGGAGTGGCATGCAACTTTGCACGCACATTCCCACTAGGCAGAGGAAGAAATGCCACCATTTTCATATTGTGCTAGCGCCACTAGGAGGCAGATTTTTTGCAAAACACATCGTTTGAGATATTACTCTTACAGATTTTGTCCAAACATCACGCAAATCGGTACACACTATCTCTATAGACATGTGATCAAGACTGATCTGTCCAATTTTTCAGCTTCCATCCTGATTGGATAAGATTGACTTCTACAACCTGGCCTGGCAGAGACCTGTGCTCCGAGGAGCACATTTTTCTAGTTTATCTTTGTTTCATGGGAGAGTGTCACTCACTGTCACAGTTTCAAGGCCTTTCACTTGCATTTATTTTAACGAAGGAGCTATAGCATCCCCTGAAGTAAATGTTCCAGATGTCTTCCCATCCTGCCAAGAGACATTTCTAGAGTAAACGTTGTTCTCTGTGGGACACCTGGCAGTGAATCTGCCTCCTTCTAAATCAGCCCACTGTACTAGTTCATAGCTATTCATTCACTTTAGTGCTGCTTTGGCTCTGTCAGGTTGGCGAGCTGCTGAAGCAGCTAAACTCGTGAGTGTGTGCGTGCGTGCGTGCGTGCGTGCGTGCGTGAATGTTTGTCCATTTCTGTTCAATCAAATCAAAATCAAATATAATATAATAAATAAATAAAGATGAATAAAACGTCTTGATTATTCGATTAATCGAAAAGGTAATCAATATAATAATCACTAAGAAAATATATCTTGCAACATCTGGCAACACTGTCAGGAGTTAGCAAGGAATATACAGTAGTCAATGGCAGGTCTTCACAAGTGGTATGTACAGGATGTGCATTTATCCAACAGCGTGTGCATCTATGAGTGCGCCAGAGTGTCTCTCTCATGTCGTAATTAGAAGAAGAAACAGCCCTTTGCTGCTATTAGACAAATAAAGAGTAGTTTGTGGGCAGGACATACCTTGGTCGCTGCGTCCACATTGGCCCCCTGCTTAATGAGTTCCACCACCACTTCAACATGGCCCTCCTTAGAGGCAAGATGGAGAGCATTCAGACCATTCTACAGAGAGAGAGAGAGAGAGAGAGAGAGAGAGAGAGAGAGAGAGAGAGACAGACAGAGAGAGAGATGTAGGGAGAGAATCAGACAGAAAAAAAAACAAAACAAACAGAGCGTTAAGTAGGACATACATCTGCTCGGGAATCGAACCCGCGACACACTGTCAGGCTTCAAAGCCTATGTAGTACACGCCTTAAATTGGCTACCGGCGCCCAACGTGGAACGTACGATACGAAGTATAAAATAGGGCATACTGTAAGTGGTTCAAGCCTCTAATAATATTCTAGTCCTTTGCATTAATATGTAATATCTACTGTATTCCCACGGTCCAAGGTTCTATACTATTCTATGCAAGATGTTTCTGACAAGGACATAGTATTAACTTAAAAAAAGATTCTTGTGTTCAATTTGTGTTCATGATCAAATTATAACAAAGTTGTGATTCAACAAAAATGCTTTGCTGTCAAAATCTACCAATTACACTGAGAAAACTAATCTCTACCAAAATATGAATGCTGTTGATTTAATATTTCCTTTTTTTCACATTCTCTTTAAAAAAAAATTGCATTACGTAATCTAGGACTGAGATGCCTGTCATCTCGGGCTGTATAGATTTAGCAGGCAGTTACCTGGTTGCAGATATTGATGTCCACCCCAGTCTTAAGGTAGTCCAACGCTTTCTCCAGGTTACCCGCCCTCGCCGCTCGCAGGTAGCTGGCATTTATATCTGTCTGCAGAAACACAGAGAGAGAGAGAAGAACTGTTAGCAACAAAGTGACATGGAAATACTATACATTGGCATTCCATACCGCAAATGTCATACAATATGCTTCAATATACACAGAAACTCCGGAGAATAAATATATAGATGGAAATGCATATTGACACCAAAATATATGGAAATATATTTTCCAATTACAAAAAGCATATTGTCTTAAATGTCAACAGTTCTCTAGACTGTAATTAACACAAAAGGGGGCACTGACTTGTTTTTCTTTTTTTTGTGCAGACTTGCAGAGCACAGGCTTTCAGCACTTGGGACATTGTCAGCATTTTTGAATCATGGAAAGCCGCTACTGAAAGCTTTTAAAACCAATCTTTGCTGATTACTTTTGCTTCATTGGCTTACATCCAACTTCCACACCAACAGAATAGCCTTGCCTGCTTCCTTCCAGACAGTCTCAAGGTATTATATAGGTTTGACAGGATTTCTATAACTAGCCTATTTGGCGTTAGAAATACACAAGGTGTGGCAGAGTTATGATGGCCATAAGCTGAAGCTAGTACCAATGGGATGCCGTCATGGCTTTACACAATTGATTTTCATTCTGGATGTCTAACCAGGGACTGATTAGACCTGTGGACATGGATGGATGCAGTTCCCTGTTGGGTTGAACGTAGTTTGGGAAAGTAGTCTAAGCACCCAGGACCAGAGCTAAAACATGTACACTAGTATGTCCGTTCAAAGCAAAATACTGTACTGACAATACAATACTATTATACATTAGTACAGTATGTACTATTTATGCATTGGTACAGCATGTTCACACCTGACAGCAATCGAGAAATCCTTAATTGAAGCCCTCAAAAATCTCCTGGTCAAAAAGCCTGGTCTGATGGAAAAGGCTTTTCTAATCGTTCACCAAGGGAGAACAAGAATTGGCTCAGCCGAGCAGCACTGGAGAAAGCCAAGGAAGAAAAGTCTGGTGCCTACTAGAGCCAAGGACTTCATTTCATGGGTCTGATTTGGAGCTGGTACAGCTATTTCAGCTCATGACGATGCAGCAGGATAACGTCCAGTTAAGATAGAGGGGCTGCTGAGTGCATCAAAAGCTGACAAGTGATTTTTTTTTTTCAGTCTTGTTGGTGCTGTGGCTCAGAATGTGTTGCTGCGGTCATACTGTAGCGCTGTGGTGTTGCTGTTTGTTATTGTAGGCAGATTAGTATCTAATGCTGCTGCTGAGCTCACTTCCACTTACTGAATGGAGCTAATCTGAGGTCTGAACGCACACGCGTACGCACACGGTTTCTCTCTTTGACACACACACACACACACCAGCGGCGGACTGGCCATTCGGCGTACCGGGCAAATGGCCGGTTCGCCAGGGCTGAATTTTGGTCCCAGTCCGGCCCTGACACACACACACACACACACACACACACACACACACACACACACACACACACACACACACACACACACACGGACACACAGATGTGCATGGCGTTAGGCAGGGACAGACGCACAAACATGCCCTCTCTCTCTCTTCCACACAGAGTGCAGGGAGGAAAACTCACACGTGCAAACTGAGGTTGTGTTATCAGTGTCAGCAGAGGCCAGAGGCTTACCGGACAAGCACTCACACACACACACACACACACACACACACACACACACACACACACACACACACACACACACACACACACACACACACACAATATTACTGTGGAACAGGGTCAACAAAATGCTGTGCTACCCAGTTTTGCAAATTGCTTTACAGTATATCAGATTCACTATGCACTTTTAAATATGTCTGTCTTTAGCCCTACTTGCGGGGGCGGCCATGGCACATAAGATAACCCAAGAACTACTGGCTGGATTGCCATGGGATTTGTAGTACATCAACATATAGCAGCAGAGTGGCCCAGAGCCTCTACTACCTGAAGACCAAAAGCTTAATATCTCCCCCGGCCAAGGGGAAAATCCCCTTTAGGTTGGTGGATAAGAGTGTCCCTGCCCATGCAGGAGAGTTACACTTACTTTCAGCCCTGGTGAACCCTTATGGGGTCACTCCTTTACAGAAGTTTTTTTTTTCTTTCAATGGCCACTCCGGGGCTCTCTACTCCTTTCCTCTAGAGAGACAACAACATTACTGTAGGTCAAAATGTTCAACTGTAGACAATATATCTGAAAATGCAACAGGTGAACTGGCATATGACACTTGCTGGATGCCTTCATGCTTCCTGCAGGATGAACCCTACTGATTTAGGCAATCCCACGGCCTGTTCCTCTGGTGCCACCATTAGGCCAAAGTTTTGAAACGTACACAACATATCAAAGGATCTACACCATGAATTTAAACAATAATAATAATATTTAATATCATATTGTTTATGTCCCTCAAACGTTTTTCAAAAGGTTTGAGCCTAAATCAAGCCTCAGATATACTCATTCCAACTAACTTCTCTCTGGCTTATAAAGCACTTTCACCTGCAATACCACATTGTCCTGTTTGGCACGGGACGCTATTGAGCCAGTTTGTATGCATGTTATCTCCTGGTTCTGTGTGGAAAAAGTAAAAAAAATAAAATAAGAA
Organism: Gymnoscopelus microlampas; assembly: GCF_963454915.1. Taxonomy (NCBI): domain Eukaryota; kingdom Metazoa; phylum Chordata; class Actinopteri; order Myctophiformes; family Myctophidae; genus Gymnoscopelus; species Gymnoscopelus microlampas. Next base: position 29,628,309 of record NC_139951.1, on the reverse strand, counting down.
AAAATGACAAATTGGAACTGAAAAACGGGAGGTATTGTACCCTGACGTGACGTCACGTCAGGGTGCAAATCAGTTTGGTCTGTTTTGAGACCAATTTACAGAAAACCCCAGATTTGCTGTTAAAGCCTGAGTGTTCAAACTGGGGTATTTTTGGGGATAGAGAGAAAAAGTTAAAATTCATGGTGTAGTCCCTTTAAAATCGAATGGTGTGACTGCCATGAAACGTTCTGATCGCACATGTTGTGCGCAGGGGGCCAACCCTAAACATTTGAGTGACCCCCATGATGCTGCCTCTAGCACCACCCTCAGGTCACAATGTCACCATTACACACTCAGGCAGATTTTCTAAATGACCTCCTGACCTTTACTTTAGCACCTTCTTCAGTGAATAAGCCATGTACCAAAAATGAGAATCTGGTGCACAGCATTTGGTCTACACAGTATAGAACACAACAACTTAAGTCTGACAGCTGACCTAGCAGTAATTGGAGACGGACAAAGAGAGGGAGGGAGGGAGAGAGAAAGCGAGAGAGAGAGAGAGAGAGACATACAGAGAGTCACTACTGACTACGCTTGGAGTGCTTGCATGTGAAAGCCGTCAAGCGACTACGCGCACGCACACACACACACACACACACACACACACACACACACACACACACACACACACACACACACACACACACACACACACACACACACACACACACACACACACACACACGCAGGCATCGTAGGAATGCAACTGATAGCAGCCTCAAACCAGGCATGAAAGTGGATAAGATGTGTCATTCTACCACTGAATGTAGAACCGTCCTCTGGTCAGTACAATACGGTATGTCCCGCTATTTGATAGCATTATAATATACCGTAGGGCTGGGGGATGATATATCAATATTACATCGATATCGTGCTGTGAGACTAGATGGTCTGAGATTTAGGATATCATAATATCGTGATATGGCATTGGTTTTGTCTTTTCCTGGTTTTAAACTTTCAACCTGGCACACCTGTTTTGGGCTAGTCATTATGGGCGAATATCTTCAGAAATTGTCAATAAACTCAGCTCAGATTTGTGCCCCGATCTTCTGGCTACACATGACTAAGGATTACTGTGGCAGGATGCCCAGACAGACAGGAGAGTACTTTTCTATAACTTTTCTATAACTTTTCTATAACGAAGGATTACTGTAGCAGGATGCCCTGACAGACAGGAGAGTACTTTTCTATAACTTTTCTATAACTAAGTATTACTGTCGCAGGATGCCCTGACACACAGGAGAGTACTTTTCTATAACTTTTCTATAACTAAGGATTACTGTAGCAGGATGCCCTGACACACAGGAGAGTACTTTTCTATAACTTTTCTATAACTAAGGATTACTGTAGCAGGATGCCCTGACACACAGAGTACTTTTCTATTACTGCCAAGGAAAGAATACAGCAAGACCAGCTACTGAAACTGACCAATTAAGTGGACATGAGACACAATGTGATATCTATTGTGGCGAACAACCATTCAGATTGTCTGAATAGAAAGGCTATTTGAACACATTATGCACACAGCACACAGTTAACCAATTCAAACAGGGAAAGTGTCATTTTAGATTTGTTTGTGTTGGCTATTTAAAATTAGCAGATATACAAGCTCACAGCACGTCACTTCGTGCTTGTACATCTGCTATTGAACATTTTTGAGAAATCTTGAAGTCTTTGAAAAATAATAAATAATAATTGAATAATTTTGAATTATGAAAAAGTGTGAGAACTACTGATTTAGACGGCATTTGTAGGATCGGCCTCAGGTCTTAATGGGTAAATAGGTAATAAATAGGTATGAATAGATATAACGGGTGCTTGGTAATGGCAGACTGTCACTCGCAATACAGACTGTTTGTTTGCCCACTGGCCTGGGATCAAACTCTGTCACAACTGTCTCTCCTGCATTTCACCTGACGCCATGCATTGTTGTTGGCACCCTGGCATCTCTATTTTCAGCATGCCACTCTAAGTGAAAATGTAAACACATTTTTCAAAACTAGCAGATCTACAAGCTAAAGCTGCTATTTAAAAAAATATATTTGGTTAAGTGGTAATCACTCACGTGGTGTAGCTCGTAGCCATGGTGGCATTTAGCATACTACATCACAAAATCATAGAGTCAAATCTGGTCCTCATCTCTGTACTGTCTCTCCCTACTGGAGCAGAACCACTTCAACTTCAACTCAACTTCATTGTCACATCACAGGTTTACAGGTGTAAAATAGTGAGTGAAATTATTGTTCGTACAAGCTCCCATCATTTGCAGTTTCATGAAAGGGGGAAAGAGAATAACAGCTGGCGACTCAGTTCCATGACTCTCTGGCAGAGCTGGCACACAGCACTTTAGGGGGCATAATAAGTCTGTTATGCAGTTGTGACGATGCTCAGGTGTACAATATGTTTACAAGCCAATTCAGGAATCAAGAATCATAAGAGGTTTATTTGTTACTACAAGCAGCGAAATGTTGCTGGGACCTGTTCCGTAAAGACTGTGCTAACACAACAATACAATATAACAGGAAGATATTAATAATAACAATACCTAGTACCAATTACTATTATATTTTTACTATACGATTTTAACTTTTGGAACAAATCATAAAAGTGAAAAGTGCATCAATTCCACAGCACTTCTATAAAAATGTAATACAGAAAATGGACACGTTTCAATGGTCTTGAACTTCTGAAGTTTCTCAGTAGCCTGACCCAGAGAACCCGACCAGGAGGATGTAAGTTATACTCAAATGTATTATTGTTATCATTATTTATTTACATTTGTTCTATATTAACACTAAAACCCTATATACTTCGTTGAGGGGGTCTATCCTAAGCCCCCTTATTTTCTCCCTAAATATCTTTGCCGAAAATAGCCAACGTACAAGATCACAACGCGTCACATTGGGAAGCGTTGTGGACTTGTAGATCTGTTGTGTTCGCCTATTTTTTCACAAAATGTTTGTGGTTCATGTGGTTAAAGGTAGGATAAATGATATTTTTTGGTTAAAACAATATGTTTTTAGTAATCATTGTTATAGAGCGTTTGTTCAGTAACAGAGGTCTCCCCATGTCTCCAGCTCTTTAATAAAAAGAAAATACATTTTCAGGTGGGTTGAAAATGTTCAGCTAATCAGGAAAGAGTACCCATTTATCAGCTTACATTTTAGGTTCCAGTTCAATTTTTCCACGCTCATTTCTTAGTGCCATGTCTGCCATCACTTCCTATTTCACTTGTTTAATCTGTACAAGTATTCTGTGCAAGTTCTCTCTTCTGATTGGATCAAATAATGCATTTTCTGATTACTAAAGACAATATAGTTCGATTTTACACTTATTTTAACAAAAAAATATCACTTTACCCTAGCTTTAATGAAGATTACACATGGATAAAAAATAAAACAAAACATTCAGCTGCTTCATATATTTATAGTTAGTTATCCATATTCAAATCAGAGGAGCTGCTTAGTACAACCACAAGTACATCCTCCACCGGAACAGCTGCATGTCCTCCTTGAACACGACACAAAAGCAACTGGTGAGGGATGAAAGATTCTTTAACCCATTAAGATCTGAGGCCGATTCTACAAATCTTCTAAATCCTAACAGTTTTCTGAAAAACATATTTTTCTATTTCAGTGGTGCTCAAACTTTGTCATGTCAAGGACCACCCAAAATGTATTTGTATTTGGCCACGAAACCCCAATCTCAACACATTTTGTTCCAGGGACCCCCAGAAGCAAAGATTTGAGTTTAAAATGTTGGCTTTATATTCAACGACTTGCACAGATTTTCACGACTTCCCAAAAATACCAGATCGACAAGCTTGTATATCTGCTATTTTTGAATAGCCAACCAAAGTGCTATATATATAGCTAAAATCTAAAATGACACAGATGCTTTCTCGGTTTTAATGGGTAAACAGAAGACAGTAGAGGCTGACAGACAGAGGTGTAATGGCATTACAGATACTGTGTGTAAAGAGTTCAGTATAATGTCTCTCAACTGGCGGGTTGAGGACTCAGAGGTAGGTCAAGAGATGTTCTGATAGGGTCATGGACAAAGGAGAACTTCAACAAAGGAACAGTGTGTTCACAAAATATTGTGCGCTGACTTCATGGTCATTGCATAATTGGGGTCTCCATGTTACACCAGTTGAGAGACATTGCTGTACGATACAGCAGTTGTTCCCAACCCTGGTCCTTGGGGACCCCTTGTACTGCAGGTTTTCTATCCTATCAGGTAATACTAGGGACATAGTAGGTTAGTAAACCGACAGTACTAGGGTCATAGTTAGTTAGTAAACCACCAGTACTGGGGTTTTAGTAACTTGGTCCGAATGCGTTGTGATCATGTAGATAGGATTATCTATTTTTGGCAAATGTTAGCCTAATTTCGGGATGTTATAGGGTTCATGTGGTTAAAAGACCTAATTTCACTGTAGTATTAGAAGATGGAGGATGGAGGCATAGAGCGGTACTGTACAGTATCATTGGATTGTGTTTATATGAGCTCAGCCTTCGGTGTTCCCCAAAAGTCCAGACAGGCATCCCTACTCTTATCTTGGTGGAAACCAGACATCAGCTTGGCAGTAAATCCCCAGTAAGGATATTAAGGATACATTTCCCCAGGATTTCCCTCCTGTTTCTTTCTTAATTACAAGGGCTCATGAAAGACTACAGAACCACAACTTGTAAAGGATCAATGGGTGTTTCGTTTTGAGTGGTTCAGGAAACTCTATAGTGTAGAAAAAAACACTTTTCTATCTTTCTTTCTGCCTCCACTCGCTCCCTTCTGTGTGTCTCTCTCTCTCTCTCACACACACACACACACACACACACACACACACACACACACACACACACACACACACACACACACACACACACACACACACACACACACACACACACACACACACACACAGAGCATGCGGCACCATCCAAGGTCAGGTGCTTCCATTCACATCACATCAGTCCCCTATCAGACTATTCCACAAACATTCCAATATGTCCACATAACACTGCAGCATCATCGACATGACACAGGAAAACACAGACGCAAATACTAAAATCAATGTCTTACACACACACACACACACTCCCCCCCACACACACACAGAACATCTGCAGTAGAGCGACTGCAGTCTGACAGGCTTGCTTCTGCGAATACCCGTCCTGTCAGCAACTTGCCCACCGGTGCTGTCTCGTCTCGGGACCCCCTCGCATAACTGTGATGGACCCCCCCCCCCCCCCCTTCTCCCCCCCCCCCCCCCCACACACACACACACACACAAACACACACTCGCATACACAAAAACACAAAGACACACACCTCATGCTGTCCCGTTAGCATCGGCACCGAGGAGGGCTCAATGCCACTTACTTCTACAAGGTAGTCGGCTGCCTCCTCCACTGCCATGTTGATCAGCCTGCAGCTCACAGAGACTGAAACCTGAGCACTCACTTTACTGGAGCTAGTAGCCACTAGCCACTAGCCCATAGTCCCTAGCCAGGCACCACCACCGGGGAGGGCCAGAGAGAGACAGAGACACAGAAAGAGGAGGGGGGCGGGGTGTTAGGTGACAGCGGGCGCGAGGAGGGAGAGAGAGATATGCAGGGAGAGCGAGGGAGTGTGTGTGTGTGTATGAGAGAGAGAGAGAGAGAGAGAGAGAGAGAGAGAGAGAGAGAGAGAGAGAGAGAGAGAGAGAGAGAGAGAGAGAGAGAGAGAGAGAGAGAGGGTTACTGAGAGCTAGGCTTGGGGCATTATGTCACAGCTAAAAATACCTGGCTTGGAGAAAGAGAGAGTGAGAGAGACAGAGAGTGCGAGAGACAGAGAGAGAGAGAGAGAGAGAGAGAGAGAGAGAGAGAGAGGGAGAGAGAGAGAGGGAGAGAGAGAGAGAGAGGGGGGGGGGGGGGAGAGAGAGAGAGAGAGAGAGAGCCCAGGGCACACAGGGGGGTAATCGGAGTAGTTCCGGCACTAATCTCTCACCAATACTCGGTGAAACAACAGGCTAGAGGACAATACTTTGAGTAGGCGTGTCCTGTGTGTGTGTGTGTGTGTGTGTGTGTGTGTGTGTGTGTGTGTGTGTGTGTGTGTGTGTGTGTGTGTGTGTGTGTGTGTGTGTGTCTGTGAGACATGATCCGTAGTGTAAAAAGGGCAGTTAGTTTAACCCTTCGGTCCAGATGGAAACTTTCATTGGCATATTCTTCTTTACAATTTATTATAGGCATTTTCTGCATTACTTTAGACAGGTCAGTGTAGAGAGACAGGAAACCAAGGGCAGAAAGAGAGGAGAGACACGATGGTCACATTCAAACCCGGGTCAAGGAGCACATGGTCTGTACACACACTGGCTGAGCCGCACGGCACACCTTCCACTGGCATTTCTGTCATGTTTGTTTTTGGCTGCAAACATTACACCAATCAGGAAGCCCTGATTCCTGGGACAAACCCAGCAAACAGACAAAATGTAATTACAATTCTATGCATCATCAATAATATCCGGTTGAACTTCAGTTCTGAGAGAGGAACCCCCCATCTATTACCCCCAAAAAAGAACTTTCAACTCAATCGAAAATCGGCGATCGAAAACCGGCGAAAGTGGCCGTTTTCAAGATGTTTTGGCCATTATCTCTGGAACGGAAGGTCCAATCTTCTCAGTTCAAAGCTTGTTGGATGCGTGGCTTTGAGGACATTAAGCACGCTATGACACCTTTTTGGGTTATTGGGGTTTTCTAGGGGAGGCGAGATCTTAGTTGGGCAGGCGACCGCCACTGAATTGCACACCCCATAAAGCATTGAATTCATGGACATTTTTTTGTTTTTGTCGCATTCCTAAGCCAATAATTTGATTACCGGCAGAAATATGCTAATGTATCCGGTAGGAGACACAAAGGAGTATCTTTGAGTCTCCTACCGGAAATACACACGGTCATCAAATTATTGGCTCGAGAATGCATCAAAAACAAAAAAGATCTCCATGAATTCAAGGCTTCATGTAATTGATAGAAAATAATATTCTTTTGGGTGAACTATTCCTTTAAAACATTTTTTGGGACATACAGTGAGATTTATCCATTCTATCTGTTCTGGTCGGTGTCTATTGTGTATTTTTTTTTTTTACGTTTAGGCTGGTGTGTATAAACCACTTTCAACCTGGTGTCCTTATTTTGGGCGTGTCATTACAGGCAAAAAGTCCCCAAAAGTTTCTAATGTAGTGCAAATAGCAGATGTGTTGTGAGCTTGTAGATCGGCTGTTTTTGTGCGAGGCTGTTGTACGACGAAGTACAGTATAAAATATGGCTTAAACGAGCACTTCACCCATGTTCAACCTTATCTTCATACAAAATTGGTCCTCACTAATGTTCAGTATAAGATAATAACAACCGATGACATAATCGGATTAGTATTATGAATAATGTTTTAATTGATGCAAGAACAATGGCTTCTATTTCAGCCTGTTAACTTTCCAGGAAGATTAAGGCTGTAGTTTCCGTCAGCTTGGAATCCCCATAGATGATGTCATCGTTTTCTGAACCGGTTTCTGAACTATCTATCCACACTGCCCACCTCTGAGCCAGAGGGCGAGTAGACAGAAATGGTGCCATTTTATGATGAGCATTAGTGAGGAACAGATACAGTATATGTAGATAAGTTTGAAAATGGGTGCTCCTTGAAGTGCTCCTTTACGAAGTTAAAATTCAAAATTCAGTCAACAGTGAAACTGTAAATCCCCATCTCAAATGTGCAAATACCCTTTTTTTCCAGGTAAAGCCGGAATTATAGCCTGTTGGTGTTGCATGCCGTAAATAGCAGATATACAAGCTCACAACGCGTCCCGTTCGGGACGCGATGTGAGCCTGTAGATCTGCCATTTACCGAGCACGACACCGGCACTCAAATAAGTATAAGTTAAGGAGAGCCGTCCTCGCCCACACACACACTACTGCTACGCTGTGTGACTTACCATACTGGACTCATCCATCTCCTAGCTCCGTTAGTGTTGGGCAGAGTATAGCATGGTATGATGAGCACTGAACCCACCACAAATACACTGAAGGCAAAAAACTGATGTTTGGTTGGCAAAGAGCACGCGTAGCCCCGCACACACTGGCCTGCGGTGGGGTATAGCAGAGTTACACACAAACTTGTATGGCTGAATGCCTGCGCACATGAACGCCTACACACACACACACACACACACACACACACACACACACACACACACTCACACTCACACACACTGACAGACACACATACACACATACACACAGAATGTGTCGCTATGCACCTCCCATTGTGATCCAGCTTATCATGTCATTCCTCTCTACGAAGCAATGCCAGCCAGCCAGCCAGCACAGCAAGCCATGGTTATTCAAACAGACATGCACTTGCAATGCACACGCACGCGCACGCACACGCACACGCACACGCACACACACACACACACGCACACGCACACACACGCACACACACACTCACAGACACACGCACACACACACACACAGGCCCTAGAGCTCAGAGTCCACACGGTAGATTAGCAGGATTTGGACGCTTCCTTAGGTAGGCCTATTACCATGGCACTGAGACACAGACAGATATAACCGAATAATATCCCCTCCATGCTGGCCTGCTATGAATGGATACCTACCTACTGTACCACAGACCATACGACTACAGTACGTAGACATTAGGCGTAATGTGGCCATCTCGCAGACTTTTGCTCTTTTGAACGAGGAATTTTAAGAGTGACATCACAAGATGCATTTTAAAACATGGCATAAAGGCCTGGACCGCTACCGTAGCAGTCCGGGCACCTATAGGCTACAGTGTAGCCTGACAACGCGCCGCGGGTTCGAGTCCCGATCGAGACGGACTTTGCAGCGTGTCACTCCCCATCTCTCTCTCCCCATTTCCTGTCAGCCTACTGGCTTATCAATAATAAAGGCATAAAAAGCCCAAAAAATCATCTAACCCCCCCCCCAAAAAGAACATGACATAACATCACAACATTCTGCATGTAAGCAGAAAGCCATGTTATCCTCACTTTAGAAATATTCTCCTACTGCCTCTCCAGGCAGACAGCCTTGTTGGATGGTAGAAATTCCTTAAGATTGTGCACAGAAAAGTCACCAGTGTTAATTTATCCATTTGTAACTCAGAGAGTGAACAAATGGAATCAAATGGAACACTTTCCTAGTTAAATTAACACTAAAGAATGTACTGTGTGGGAGTGTCTTTGGAGCTGCCCGTGTTGGTACAAAACAATAATCAGTGCGCCAGGGGAAAGCATATGTCTAGCAACATGCAGGTGTTGCGTCTTTTGTCTCATAATTAATGATTTACAGTATTACTGTCTCTGACTGAAGTTGGAGTATGTTTCAACAAAATATGAATAATGGACCAATGCCAATCTGATATCTAAGAAGCAGCCCAGCTGTGGTGTGGTCACCCTCCCGTGTATTGATAAATAGTCTTCTGCTAAAGATGTAATAAGCTAAATGCCGGGCAATCCAATATACTGTACATACATACAGTCGCCATGTCCACAACACAGTCCATGCAGTATTCACGTTACCAGTCTCAGAGGGTTTCAGATCTACTGTATGATGATTGATGACAATATGTGATTAGTCTGCTGACGCTGCTTTTTAAATTCACACTCAGGGCAACGCTAGCTATTATTACAAGACAGAAAATGAAAGGATCAAACAATGCAATGGCAACAGTAGGCAATAATGTTCAACACAAAAGAAGTGCAAAAAAAATCTTCTCCTCTTATTTTTCCCAGCTTATAGAGTTCTACTGCTGTCCTACTGCTTGTCAATTTCACTCTAGTCAAAAACAAAGCTGAAATCTCTGCTGAAATCTCGGAAACTACAGCCAATGTTTGTTTGGGGGAAAGTCCTTCTTGCAACATACTGATATTTGGTATATAAAAAAGTGTCACTTCTACAAAGTTAGGGAGTAACTAATTGTGTGCGGTGGACAACCAAAGCAGTGACTGGAGATATTCTGGAATTTGATTCGGGAAAAATCTGGCAAATTTTTTTGAAAGGCAGACACTGTCAGCATCATCCTCCAAGAAATGATGGTACTGTAGGTCACCAACACTGTACAGACTTAACCACTTTCAACTTGGAGTCCTGTTCGCATAGTGAAAATAGACCTATCTAAAAGTAGATCTGACACACCACACAGAGCGGCATAGCATCTTGTGAGAATACTAGCAACAGAGTTAAGACCTGAGGTCGATTCTACAAATGCTTTCTAAATCAGTAGTTCGCACATTTTCAATATTTTTCAAAAAAAAAAAAAAGCAAAATATGCTTTCCCGGTTTTAATGGGTTATGGCTTAATTACTTACTTTAAATACAATATTTTATTGATGACCAAAAAATTACTTATTTTCAATCAATTACACACCACATGAAGCCTTGAATTCATGGAGATGTTTTTGTCACATTCCTAAGCCAATACTTTTATGACCGGCAGAGTCTCCGGTAAGAGACTCAAAGAGTCTCCATTGAGTCTCCGCTGGTCATCGTCTCCGCTGGTCATCAAAACAAAAAAAAAACTTTTGGGGGTGAACTATCCCTTTAAGTGGCCTCAATATTCAGCACAAACCAACTGCACAACAAACTCTTGTTTCCCTTTTTATTTGTTCCCAGCTTAGAGTTGTACTGTGTGTGCTGCTCCCTGTGGCAGTCTACCAGTCCCCTCTGCCCACAGACTGTGATGCTGTGTACAGAGCAGGCTCTGGCCAGGACGGAGTGTACACCATCTACCCCGCAGGACCCACCTCCCCTGTCCAGGTCTACTGCGACATGAGCCCAGACCTGGAGAATACTGCTGAGAAATGGACGGTGAGCAAAGCAGGTGTAAAGTAACTAAGTTTACATTTACTCAAGTACTGTACTTACGTAGAATTTTTACTTGTAATGTATTTCTAAATTTCAGTATTGATACTTTTACTTAAGTAAAACATTTGAGTACTTTTTCCATCACTGACGGTGAGCAGCAGGTGGTAGAGAGAGTGACAGAAATACAATTGGACAACATTGATCTAAACCTCAGACACAATCTGATCAGGGTTAGGCTGTATAGGCAGAGCAATCTATACACAGTAAAATCCTCAGTGTCAACTTATCTCCAAAGAGTGTACAAATGGAACCATTTAGTTCCATTTGTACACTCTTTATGTCTGTTTTTACACTCTGTCTGTCAGGGCTAGAGTGGAGGACAAAGATGCAGGTAGAGATCCACAGCACCCACGTTTGCCTCTCGGATTTGGCTACAAAATGTTTTGGTAATATTTAGATATTGATTCTTGCCTTCATTTATTTTTGTGATACTTATTAAGAGAACACACACGCACTGATCGATATTTCTGGGTTTTGATTGATTGATTGACATCTTTATTGACAACATCGTTATGCATGAGCATAATACATTTTGTCAAAATTATAGAACACAATAAAGCTTGCGAGCTTATTTCCATTATGGTGGTCCTTTGAGTATAAGGGCCCAATTGGACAATCTATGACGCAGTGCGCCATTGCGTCAGGGGTGTGTCCATCTTCAATTGTGCAAGTTAAATGGCGCTTTACCTGAGCGCAAAGTGAGGCGCACAGCGCAAAGGGCTTGTATTAAGTCACGGGCGTATTTTGGGCATAACATAAATTACGGTAGACCAATCAGAGTGTCTTCTCCCTTTCCCTTTAAGAGTAAGTTGCGCTTGAGCTAGGCACATTGCTCACAATCAATGTTCTGCTGAGGAAATGTGAAAGTGTGCGACCATGCATTAATAATAATGTGTTATAATTATTTCAGGAGATGGGGAAAATGGCATTTTAGCCATGCCAAAAAAATCACACCTTCCTCCACCAATGTCTCCTTCATGTACAAGTCTTCATTTAAACAATCTATTAAGCATGACAGAGATGCTAAGTCACGTGCATCTTTGCATCAGAGCTCTAAAAAGGATAACGGCGGTAATAATTGCTGAGAACGTTGAAAATCGCTTGTGCGACCCCAGCCCCGGTCTAAGACATCTGCTTCCTCTTCTGCCCTCTAGGTCTTCCAGAGGAGGAAAGATGGCTCAGTGAACTTCTACAGGAAATGGGATCAGTACAAAAGTGGTTTTGGCAGCGCAGCAGGAGAGTACTGGCTGGGTAAGAAGGAACTTGCTCGATGAGCAGTTACCCAGAGCAGTGGTTCTCAAACTTCTTTTCATGTCAAGGACCCCCAAATGAATATGTATTTGTCCGCGGACACCTATTTGAAAATATTTTGTGCCAGGGACCCCATACAAAATGTGTGTCGTTAAAATGTTTCACGAATATTCCAAATTGTTCAAATTCTTAAAATCGAAAAATAAAAATAGCCAATGTGCAGAATTAAAACATAAGCAGATTTTAATGCTTTATTAACTAATTTAGCTGGGGACCGCCTGGAAACCCCCTCAAGGGTTTGGACCCCACTTTGAGAACCACTGGTTTTAGAGGAGAAAGAGGCCTAAACTATTAGTCAAGTTGTAATTGCCATTGTTAATGATGTTGTACACACACCGGGCTATCATCCTCACTCAGGCCTGGAGACCTTGCATTTATTGACCCAGTCCAAGGTCTATGAACTGAGGGTTGACATGGAGGACTTTGAAGGTCAGAAGGTCTTTGCCGAATACTCCTCGTTCGCTGTTGGTCCAGAGAGTGACGGCTACACGCTACAGCTGGGGAGCTTCACAAAGGGAGCAGCAGGTGGGAGGATTTTTCAACCTTTGACTAAAGCCTGATGTACAGTTACAGTAGTATACAGACGTCTGTGTCATGCACCGAAAATAACAGGCCTAAAGATACATAGCACTATATTCTGAGAGTAGTCATTGTTATAGAGCAGTTCTCACAACCTGTGGCCTGAAAAGGTTGAGAACCATAGAGCACCCAAACAGTGGGTCAGGACCCATGTTAGGGTTGTGGAACCAATTTTTATGAGTCGTAAGTAAATATCCACTTTTTTCGTTTCCTACATAAATCAATAATTATTATTATTTCAAAGGAATTTAAAAAGTATTAACAAAAAAAGTCACAACTTTTCATAAATAAATTAAAAAATCAAATAATTTCCCCAAAAACAACAACAAAAAGATGTAGTGTAGATCTGCTATTTTCACTAGTTTGGGTCCCGGGCAAATTTCATTTCTCTTATGGGTCTTGAGCTAAAATGTTTTGGGACCACTGGGAGAGATAACTCATACAGGATACAGGACAAACAAGTGAAATTAGAAGTGATGAGTCAAATAAATGAGCAGACAAAGTTTACTGGAACACCATACACATCGATCTGATAAATGGGCACTCTCACAAATCTCACCTGATTGGATGAAATTGGCAACCCATCTGAACATTTATTTTCTGTTTATTAAATAGTTGGAGAGATGGGGAGACCCCTGTTATTGAACAAATGCTCAATAGCAATGATTGGCAACTTTTTAACATAAAAAAGAAGAAAAAAACCCACCCTTTGTTTTAACCAAGAAATATCACTTTAACCAATTTACCGGGGATCTGTCCTTGGCCCCCCTCATTTTCCCCTCTACTTGACACCAAATATCTATGTCAAAAATAGCCTATCTACAAGCTCACAACCTGATGCATCACAGATCTGCATCAGATTTTGGCTGAATGTTCACATATTATTATTATTACTATAATTATTATTATTATGCCCAGAATAGCATCCCTCCTCTGGGGTAGGATTCATTCAGATGGTTAAGTGAAATATTTTATTATAGTTTTTACTGTGTGTTTAATCTGTGTTGTGATTTGTATCCTAATGTTATGCTTTCAGGAGATTCTATGAAAATTCACAATGGAAGGAAATTGATTTAAATTGTGCCAGGAGTTTCTATGGAGCATTCTGGTACGAAAGGTGCCATGATGCTAATCCCAATGGGGTCTATGGCTGGGGTCCCTCACCCACAGCAACTTGTGTGCATTGGTTAACATTTAAAGGTCATACATATTCTCTGAAAACCATAACTATGAAGATCAGACCAGTTTCTGTTTAGAATTGTAATTATAAGTTCAAATGATTGACACATCTATATAAAACTCCACAATATAGGATTCTTTTAACTTATCGTTGCTGTCAGGCAGAAACCTTGTTCATCTTCTCTATGTTTCAAATGTCTATTTGCAAACTATCATTACACCTAGGCAAAGCTGAATCCATTCTTTTTGGGTCCAGAATAAACCTCTGCAAGGCCAAAGACTTCACGGTCAAAGTGGGTGACAATGTTATCATAAGGAAAGATGAAATTACCTACGTAATCAAAACGTTTTTAAAAAATGGGAACAAAAGTCATCAGAAAAGTCAACCAAAGAACAAGATTTCTATGCAGGATCTCCTCGGTGGTCAGTAGGACCACACTGAGGACACTAGCTGGAGCACTCATACAATGTCATTTCGACTATGCATGCACCTCATGGTACTTTAGCACCACAAAGGCATTAAAAACAAAGCTGCAGAGCTCTCAAAACAAGGTTACTACTCGGCCTCACACCCAGAATTCACCTAACCCTTGCCATTATGAAAACAGAGTAAAGCAACTTGCAATGCCTGGTCTTCAAGATGCGCAAGAAAACAGGGATATGTCAGATAGCGTACTTCAATAGCGTAAAAGACAAACACAGGCACAACACCAGAGGGAGCTCCACTGATCTCACTCAACCCAGATTCGGCACAAACATAGGGTCAAATTTGTTCTACTGCTATGCCACCAAAATGTGGAATGCCCTTCCAACAAACATCAAAAAGTGTGACTCCATACCCTCCTTCAAAACCGCCATAAAAGAGCACCTGTCTGCAATTTGTGAAGCGTCCTAGAAAAGCCCTCTAAGCTTAACACCAAAAAGGACCCCCCACCCAATTCATTGCTACTAGCGTTGATTATGTCTTGTTTATAATTGTATATTATTGTCTTTAAATGTCTTAATGAATTTAATACACCGGATCACAATGTGTTATCCTTTTAACAATCTTGGTAAACCGTATCTCTGTACAATTTGCAAACTGTTAATAAAGTTTTCAATCAAAAATCAATCAATCAATCAATCTGCTATTTTTGGCGAATGTTCCCCCCAGAATAGTGATGCTGCTGGGGTTCACGTGGTTAAGTTGTCTTCTTTACCAAGCAGATTGGTAGATTGTCTTGTCATTTCTAAATTGAATCGTGTGTGGATCTCAGGACCCATGTGGGAACTGCACGACTCCAATGTGGAACTCAGACATGTCTGTGTGGGCAACCTGTGGTGTCATCTATGGCCTTGGTTCTCAAAGTGGGGTCCGGGAACCCCAAGGGGTCCATGGAGGGGTACCAGGGGGTCCCCAGCAAAATTAGTTAATATAGTGTCACAATCATTTTAACCACTTCAACTATATTTTATAGTTTGGCTATTAAAAAATAGCAGATATGCATGCTTGTATATTTGCTATGTTTGAAAAAACATGAAAACTAGTGCAAATCTTTGAATATACAGTATATATTTTTAAAGCGAACATTTGTAAATCAATCCCTGGAACAAAATATTTTGAGATGGGGGTCTGCAGCCAAATGCATATCATTTTGGGGGTCCTTCACATGAAGAAGTTTGAGAACCACTGATCTATGGCGTATCGTTGCTGTTGGATGTCCCAAACCGTTCCTTTTTTTTAATAATAATATTTTTAATAATAATATTTAAAAAATAAAAAAAATACTACTTCTATGTGACACTCTTATGGTGAACTAGGGCATTCATTTACAAAAACTAAAATTATAAAAAGTTGAAATATGGACAGGTTTCTACCCGACAACGATTCAGTATATGACTCCAACATTTGGCAAGGTTTCAGCCTGATCAGAGCCCCAGTGACTTCCACTATGAAATTAAAGTTAAATGTTTCTATACACGCACGCACGCACACAGACCCTCTTCTAGGTGGCTAGACTCCTGCAGAGCCAAACCATAAAAATTAAATGGGGTGTCTTGCTTTCACACTTATGCTAAAAATACTTCAAAGCATTAGATAGTAAACATGTCCACACACACACACACACACACACACACACACACACACACACACACACACACACACACACACACACACACACACACACACACACACACACACACACACACACACACGCCACATTTTAACAGTCTATCCACAATGTTTTTTATGGAGGAGAGAGCTCGGGAGCACAAGGAGATTAAGAGGTTGCCGTGGCAACTGAGCCTCTTGGATGTGCGGCGGTGTGCCCTGCGTGTGCCCTGAATTATGGTGGTATGGAGCTGTCTGCATTATAGTTGTATCTGCATTATGATGGTATGGAGCTGTTAAAGGGAAGACATGGCACTAACAAGCTCTCTGATCTCCCTAGACCAGCCATTCCCATGGGTTTTGCGAGTGGGCCCCCAAATAATTGGCAAAACGCTACTATTTTAATGATGATGATTTTATAATAATGGAGGAAAACTAGAACCAGGAGACCTGGTACTGCTAGACCCCTAGTGGTTGAAATCTGAATGGCCGGGCTTCGCATGACGTGTGTCCCTTCTACTGTATGTCCCTTCTATGACGAAAGGGGGACAGACTTTTTTGGCTGGGGCCGGGGGACAAAGTGACATACCATGTATGGAGAAAACAGATACAAAGCCTCATGTAAGCCCGACCCCTTGGGTCTGGCAAAAAAAGATAAGCATACTACATTAGTTCCATTGATCCAAGCCGGAACGCACTCGATTGACTGATCATTAAAATAAACATGTGCTGAAAATGCACGCGGTCCACCCATCTGACCACTTAACACGGCAGCCGTGCACGGCTGCCGTGTTAAGTGGTCAGATGGGTGGGCCATGTACGCTTAATAGACTTTCAAGTGGGCCCTGCTCCAAAAAAGAAAGGTTGGGAAACACTGCCCTAGACAGCACTGAAATATGCCAATATGACTTCTGGGACCTCAACTGCGACGATACGCTGGACACACGCAGGTGAGGCTGTTTACTGTTCCAATTTGCAACGAGTAAATTGCAGTAGGTCAAAGAGCAAAAAAACAGAATGTTCCTTTCAGAAGTATTATAGGCCAGAGTCCTAAACAATAGCTGCTTCAGCTAAAATGACGTTCACATATTTTACATCCACTCTGTCAATGTCGACAGTAAAGTGTTAGCAGAGAGAGAGAGAGAGAGAGAGAGAGGAAGAGAGAAAGAGAGAGACTGACAGAAAGATAAGTGCTGCATAATAACAATAATAAGTCTTTAAAATAAAAAATAAAAAAGTATTTGGAAATACTCACACACACACACACACACACACACACACACACACACACACACACACACACACACACACACACACACACACACACACACACACACACACACACACACACACACACACACACACACACACACACACACACACACACACACACACACACTTTTTCCACTGACCAGGTCGACCACAAGCTAAGTGCCGGTACTATATCAGCCCCTAGTGGTATTCAATGATACTGCAGGGTAACTGGCAAAAGACACAAGCCTCGCTGTGCATGAGAATCCCATTTGAGTGGCAACAAATACATAAATAAAAAAGTCTATGTACACTCCCCTTTAAGAATAAAAAATATGTGAATAATAAGAGTGGGCTGCCTTTTAGAGGAAGGAGAACGCTTGCAGTAATATTATATTATGTTAAATGACTAACCTAGGTAAATAAAGGTACAAAAAAAAATAGGTCAGAAGTCTGTCAGCTATACAAGCTTTCCCTTTAAGAAAACCAAGCGTATCTATCAATTCACTGTATCGCTGAAACGCCAGGGAATAGGCCGATAGAGGCAGCCACTGTGTGTGTGTGTGTGTGTGTGTGTGTGTGTGTGTGTGTGTGTGTGTGTGTGTGTGTGTGTGTGTGTGTGTGTGTGTGTGTGTGTGTGTGTGTGTGTGTGTGTGTGAGAGAGACAGACAGACAGACAGAGAGACAGACAGAGAGAGAGACGAAGAGAAAGGGAGAGACAGAGAGAGAGACAGAGAGAGAGAGAGAGAGACAGACAGAGAGCGTTCACGTCTTCTGCTTGGCTGCTGAAAACACAGCAATGTGATTGGCTGTGTGCTACTGCAGTCTCAGCATCCACGCAGCAGTGAGAATCGGGACGGAGGGGCTGCAAATACAACCACAACTTCTCCTTCCTGAAAATCGTTTTTGTTTAATTTGTCTTCTTCTTTACACAATGTCTTTAATTCCTTCTGCGTTCCTCGCCGTTTCCGGCAGCCTCACAACCTGAGGTCATTTACATTGTGTCTGCCTTTCCGGAACGCAGCACAGTCAGTCTTTGTTTTTTGAAAACCAAGTGCTAGCCTGTTCTTTTTTTCCTTCTCTTTTTTTTCTTTCTTGGGTTTTTCTGGAACACACAGGATGCTTGCCCTGCTGTGTTCCCTGGGAGACCCCAGCCCTGCCGTTCACCTCACCACCTGTCCTGTCCTGTACTGTACGTGTTGTCTGTGAACTATTCTGCTAGTACTGGCCTCGGAGTGTCGCTGTGTGTTTGTGTTGACATCTGCTATTATACTGCACGTTGTGAATTAGCAATTAAAAGTACACAGTGAAATCCTGGGAGTTAATTTAAGCAATTGTATGCGCTCAGAGTTAAATTAAGTATATTTCTGCTTTGGATAGATTTGTGTGGCATGAAGAGGCTGGATGTACCAGAAAGACAGACAGTTCCATGTATACTAAAGCCTGATTTATACTTAGTTGTGCACCAAGCCAGTACAAGCGCACAAGGCTATAGCTTGTGAGCTTGTTAGATCTGCTATTTTCGGTACACGATGCACAAGCAAGTATAAATCAGGCATAAGTAGTGTGCACATCTCTACACCAAGCACCCAGGAGGAACCCTTTACACTACAGGCTACTTCTCACTGTCACGGCGGAGCTACTTTTCTGCAAAAGCTTTCCCTCTGCGATGTGATTGGCTGGCAGGCCGGTAGCACTTGCCCCCTCATTGGACCATGGAAGCTGATGTTGCTCAGCTGCTGCGGAAGAATCTCATAGTCAGGCACTGTGCCTACATGCGAGGCCGTGTGTGTGTGTGTGTGTGTGTGTGTGTGTGTGTGCGTGCGTGCGTGCGTGCGTGCGTGCGTGCGTGCGTGCGTGCGTGCGTGCGTGCGAGAGAGAGAGAGAGAGAGAGAGAGAGGAGGGGTGCATGTGTACACACATGTACAGTGTGTGTGTGTGTGTGTGTGTGTGTGTGTGTGTGTGTGTGTGTGTGTGTGTGTGTGTGTGTGTGTGTGTGTGTGTGTGTGTGTGTGTGTGTGTGTGTGTGTGTGTGTGAGTGGTGTGACTGTCGAGTATAGGCAGACAGACCGTGTGTTCAGCTGACCAACCAAGAGAGATGTATGGACATACTAGCAAACCAGGAGGCTAAACAGACAGACAGACAGACAGACAGACAGACAGACAGACAGACAGACAGACAGATATAGAAAGACACCCCCTAATCATTTTTATTAAAATCGATTACATCGCTTAGTTCGATTAACTGTTGAAAATAACTCAAATAGGTTATGTTCAGCAAGCGACAAGGTCATACGACAATGCATAAATTAGGCTATAAGTCGTTGGTAATACAAATGCTCCATGACAGGTCGTATCACAGGACCAATGTCATCAAGCATGGTCTTGACGTGTGAGGCGTAAAACAACCAGTCATGTGTTCATTAGCCTCTCAGTCATGTCAGCATGGTTTCTGTTTCCTCTTCACGAGAACCAAATCAACTGCCGTTACCGCTTAAAACAGACTGAAAAAAACAACAACAATAGCATGATTTCTATTGTTGACTCATTAACATACACGCAACCCTATTTTATGAGCCGTAAGACTATTATTCCCACCTGAATTGGGCTGTGATGAGACATCCAAATTAAGGCTTTGACATGGAAACCTCGTTCCTCTTTAGTGACATTTGACTAATTTTTGGCACAGCAGGGGACATGGAAAGGGGAAACCTGGTTCTAATCCCACGGGGGGGGATTCAGTTTTCAGCTTCACCCAGCTACTGTAGTGTCTTGCTCCTCGCCACATAGCTAGGCCTGTCACAATTATTACATAATCGTCTAATCGCAATTATTTGAGATAATCGCCACTATTTTTGCATAATCGTCATAATCGTTTCCATGTTGAAAGATTTTCACACATTTTCAAATGTTTAAAAATGCAGAAATAGCTGATCTACAAGCTCACAACGCGTCACAAAGTGACCCGTTGTGAGCTTGTAGATCAGCTATTTCTGCTTTTTTTTTTACATGTATAAAAATGATTAAACATGTCAATAATTTGTTTATATATTTCAGTTACTTGTCATATCTTCCCTGTGCAATTTGTGCTTACGAAGCTTAAAAGGCTTCATATGTTCCAATGTTCAATGCCAAACACACAATTAAATCGTTAATCGCAATTATTTGAGTGACAATTAATCGTCAATTTAAATTTGTAATCGTGACAGCCCTACACATAGCCGAGGCCGCAAATCAAACCTGGGACTTTCCGTGTCCCATACGGCCTCTCTCACCCATTCAGCTATGGCCACCCCCCCGGCATTTAATGTTCTGCAGTTCACGCGCTCTCCATCTCAGTGATCAGAAACAAACAACAGATCACCACAGCACACATACAGGCAAAGGTTAGCCTACACACCACACTATTATCCGCTGTAGAACTCAGTTCTACAGCGGATAATGGAAATTATGAACAATGGCCATTAGCTGCACGACTCCAGATGGAGTCTAGGGGCGATTAAGGAATGTCTCCATAGGTCGATACACCGTAGCACTTTGGTAGAGTGTGCAGCATCCCGCTGGCTACTTCCTCTGTCTCTCACTTGGATGCTGAAACTCATTAAGAGTCTTATATTGTGCTTGCATCATCTAAACCCGCCTTTGCCATCACATCACGACTGCAGCATTGTCTGCAGCTTGAGTTCTCCAGCAAAAAAATCCAAGAAAAAACATTCTGGAGACTGTGGAACACCACCCACAACTACCTCTTTCACTCACACACACATAGATACATAAATATTAATAAAAGCAGGCACAGCACACACACACACACACACACACACACACACACACACACACACACACACACACACACACACACACACACACACACACACACACACACACACACACACACACACACACACTGGTACAGACACACTTAAATACAAGAACACACCCACACACACACACAATCTGTCCCATCGTGACTTCCTGCATAGTTCCGGTAAACTGGACAGCGGGTGATACAGTATATAACACCACTCAGCACTCTCTGTGAATTACCATCACACTACCTGCCTGCCTGAACGTGTGTGTGTGTGTGTGTGTGTGTGTGTGTGTGTGTGTGTGTGTGTGTGTGTGAGTCTCTAATCGAGACAGGGCCGCACCCTGCTGCTAACCTTCAAAACGTCCGCTAGCACTCTAGAACACGGAGGGTCTGAGGAAAAAAAATGCAAACAGCCGTGGAAAGACTTTTCGTGGAATAAATAATGACACAGCAATGTTTCCACTGTTAACATCCCATTAGTGATCCATTATACAAGAGCCTTCCATACACTCCTCACATTCCTCATGGATATACATTTACATATGGTAGCTTTGTTCTAATCTACGTTCAGCCTGTATTGTTTCATAACACACAATAGTTAATACTATTATGTTCAATGTTTCCAATGTCAAATATTCACCTGAGAGTTGGCTGTGTAGACAATGACTGCTACAGGTAGCCATGGAATAAAGCAAAAATAAAATCTCAATGACTGAACCACTTTGTCCCAATCTGTGGTTTGTGACTGGATGACTGCTGACTAGTGCTCTGTTTCCTAAAAATGTACACAGTATGTACGATTGCGATGTTTAGGTATCATCATTTATTCTAGAACGTTCTAAAAAGGGCTTTCATGAAATATCTGAGACCATTCATGTTTCATGGAAGATGCTTCTGAACATGTATTCTATTGCTAGTTTGACCACTTCAAATACTCATCTTTCATCTTAAAATAACTAATAACTGAAAGTAGCCGATCTGCTATTTTCAGTGTGTGACATGCTTCCATAGAAGACATGCTGACGTCTGGAATCCAAATGACTGAAATCAGTTGTGACGACTGAGAACTTCAATCCACGGATACTACAGTACTTACAAGTACTCCTACTTACAGGTACTACCGTGCTCTTTCACTTCCTGTGTAAACTTCCCTGCGGTGTGTTTGTTTGTTAGCAAGATACTGTAACTTGAGAACAGCTGGGCGGATTTTCATAAAATACTGGTGGGTATATGAGCAGTACTGTAGGTTGCGCTGAAGAGATGGGGCTTTGGGTTGAAAAGGTCAAAGGTCAAGGTCACGATGACATAGAACAAGAACATTTTGCCGGTGTAGCCACAGGTGCATTTCTCTTATTGTTTAACCCATTAAAACCGGGAAAGCATCTGTGTCGTTTTAGATTTTAGCTAACATACGTTTTGCAGAAAACTCTTAGGATTTAGAACAGTAGTTCTCAAAAGTAGCAGATCTACAAGCTCACATAAGGATAATTCCTTTTAACAGGTCGTTCATGAAAGTCCTTGCGGTCTTGTTTCCAATGAGAACCTGAGAGCAATTAGGGGTTAAGAGTCTTGCTCAGGGACAAATTTCATTTCATCGACACATACTGTATGCTGGCCTGGCCTGGAATCGAACCTGGGGCAACCAGGGCCTCTGGCTCCCTAGGCGGGCTCACTAACCACTCAGCTATGGCCGCCCCTCATATCGTGTGAATTTGTGCCGCGGTGCGAGCTTGTACATCTGCTAATTTTGAACATTTTTGAAAAATCTTGAAAGTGTTTGAAAACTTTTTATTCTTTAACACAAATCTTCTCTTCTGGGGGGTCCCTGGCACAAAACATTTTCAGATGGGGGTCCACGCAGCCAAATGCATATAATTTTGGGGGTCCTTGGCATGAAAAGGTTTGAGAACTACTGATTTAGAAGGTATTTGTAGAATCGGCCTCAGGTCTTAATGGTTAATGCACATTGCAGGATATGTTGTCAAGGGGTCCAGAATGGCTCCTGTCATGGCATAAATAACTGTATGACTGTATCCTATTTTCCCAGTACTGTACCTACGCCTACCTGCCAGCGGAAATTGCAACAGAGACTACCGCACAAGCATCGGACTGTTCAGCCACTGTTAACCCATTCAATCCGGGGATGCATCTCTGTCATTTTAGATTTCTTTTGGCTATTCAAAACAGCAGATGTACAAGCTCATGAGCTTGTAGATCTGGTATTTTTGGGAAAAAATCTTGAAAGTTTGCGCAAATCTTTGAATATATATATACATTTTTAACTCAAATCTTTGCTTCTGGGGGTCTCTGGAACAACATATTATTTTGGGGGTCCTTGACATGCAAAAAGTTTGAGCACCACTGATATTATAGCAACATACGTTTTTTTTCCCCCCCAAAAAAATAGGATTTAGAAGACATTTATAGAATCCCCAGAAGCAAAGATTTGAGTTAAAAATGTTTGCTATAAAAAAACATATATAAAAATGTTGAAGATTTTTCAAAAAAATAGACATCTAAAATGACACGTTCCCTCACCTGATTTGAATGGGTTAACCCCACAACAGACTAGTCCCTGGCACATCACATGCTCCATTCATTGTCTTGTGAGACAGAAGGAAGCCGACAACAACCTACAACAGGGTTCCCCAATAGGTGGCCCGCGGGCCATTTGCGGCCCGCGAGGGGCAACTGTCCGGCCCGCACCAACCCCTGTCACTTGGCTAGTGAAAGTTGCAGGTATGGTGTGTGTGATATGAAATGTGAGCTTACCATAATCACAGTAATCCTTAATCATATTCCATCATATTCAAGGGCTTTTGGAGAGAAATGACACAGACTCCAGTCACTTTTACAGCACTGCAGAGGTGTGTACTGTGTGTGTATACTGTGTGTGTACTGTGTGTGTGTGTGTGTGTGTGTGTGTGTGTGTGTGTGTGTGTGTGTGTGTGTGTGTGTGTGTGTGTGTGTGTGTGTGTGTGTGTGCACGCGAGCGCGCACGCGTCCAGTTGATGCTCGTTGACGCTCGTTAATTTCATACTGGAAGATAATTGAGGTGACTGGGCTGAAACTTTATCTCAGTAAATGACATGGAACTCCATATTTGGGCATGGCTGACATCATAGTGACAACATGAGCTTTGAATCAGCTCAGCTTAAAACCAGACTGCACATTGCGAATGACACACATGGAGAGAGACTTTGAGGGGGTCTTCATCACCAACAAGAGGAACTATTAGAGATCCATACACTTGATATTCAGCTGGTAATTGCCCTGTAACCAATCCTGGATCGTAAGGTTACAGATCATTAATTACATTCTTGGACCATTACAGCCCATGCATAGCACAGCAGCTTTGACCATGAACAAACCGTTCCCGACAACGAGCCAGCAGCAGGGAAACTCAGAAGAAGAAAGACCTTACAGTAGTCAACAGCCTGCCAAGACTTTAACACAATCGGAAGTAAAGAGACATCATCTGACTGACACAGGAAAGAAAACTCACATCTGTATACAATGTGACAAGAGTTTCAGTCAGTTAGATAACCTGAAGAGACACCAGCGTGTCCACACTGGAGAAAAACCTTTCCACTGTCAACGGTGTGACAAGAGTTTCAGTCAGTTAGGTTGTTTGAACAGACACCAGATTATTCACACTGGAGAAAAAGATTTCTATTGTAAACAGTGTGACAAGAGTTTCAGTCTGTTAGCTAGCCTGAAGATACACCAGCGTATCCACACTGGAGAAAGACCTTTCCGCTGTTACCAGTGTGACAAGAGTTTCAATCAAATGGATGGCCTGAAAATTCACCAGCGTAGCCACACGGGAGAAAAACCTTTCCATTGTAAACAGTGCGACAAGAGTTTCAGTCTGTTAGCTAACCTGAAGAGACACCAGCGTATCCACACGGGAGAAAGACCTTTCCGCTGTTACCAGTGTGACAAGAGTTTCAATCAAATGGATGGCCTGAAAATTCACCTGCGTATCCACACGGGAGAAAAACCTTTCCATTGTAAACAGTGCGACAAGAGTTTCAGTTTGTTAGGTCACCTGAAGAGACACCAGCGTATTCACACTGGAGAAAAACCTTTCTACTGTAAACAGTGTGACAAGAGTTTCACTCGGTTAGGTACTCTGAAAGAGCACCAGAGTGTCCAACACGGGAGAAAAACCTTTCTATTGTAAACAGTGTGACAAGAGTTTCCGTTTGTTAGATGTCCTGAAGAGACATCAGCGTATTCACACTGGAGAAAAACCTTTCTACTGTAAACAGTGTAAGATGAGTTTCAGTCAGTTAAATCACCTGAAAATACACAAGTGTGTCCACACAGTGGACTTGGGTGTTGGAAGTGCGTCATTGCTCCATCATTTTTACGGTTAACCATTAACCGTTAGTATTAACCGGTTGCGAATTTCTTAACGATTACTGGTTAACGGTTGGCCATCACTAGCTGCTGAAGATGCATACTTTTCAAGCACACTGTAACAACCAAATAAATGGTTGGTTCTCAACTTATTTAGTTTCAACTTTCAAGAGTGCATTATTTCCTTGTGTGATCCTCAACACAGGATTTAAAGGTTTCATGACATGCTGGTTTTACGAAACAGTAAGTCTTTTACATGGTCCTTCAAACGTGTGTTAAAAGGTTTTAACTGAAAAATCCCCTCCAGTGAGCCATGGCAGGTTTTTTCTCTCAGTGTTCTGAAGCCTTTTCAGCTGCAATGAAAATAAAACCTATTTGCCTGCGGTTGTCGCTGTTGAGAGATTTTGCCTGTCAGTCATCACCTCTACTCCGCGGGGAGGGGGCGGGATTAATGGACTTTGACGTCAAAGTCCACAGGCCTATCACAGCACTTTTCTGAGCCTAATTATTCCGAAAACCCCAAACCACAGAAAATCCACTGAATGTTCAAAGTTCATTTTTTGGGGTGTAATTGAGGTCAGAAAACCTAAAAACAACGAACGAATCCCAGGGCTAAATTATGAGTACCACAACCAATAATTATAATAATGGTGGTAAGAGCAGCAACAACACTAGTATCTGCACTGTCACTGGAGTAGCGGGAACGCCGCCCCCCAAAGGCCCAATCTGTTCGCAGGTTGGGTGGCCCTCGGCTTGGCACCATAGACATAATTTGGCCCTTGGGGAAAACTAATTGGGGAACCCTGACCTACAAGCACATAACATCACTGGTATGTGTGTTGTGCACACATGCTGACACAATAAACCACTTTGAACCTGGTGTCACTATTTTGGGCAATTGGTCATTATCTGTGATTTTTTTTTCCCCAAAAAAAATTCAAAGAAATCTATAACTCGCAACGCTAAAGTGGTTAACGTTTGGATTCCATCACATTCAATGGTACTTGGCTGACTGTTGATGCTGTTTCCAGCTAAGGCAAAATATCAAAACAAAGAGCAGGGTATTGGCAATGAGAATGAGTGTGTGTGTGTGTGTGTGTGTGTGTGTGTGTATGCATATGTGCGTGTGTGCGTGCGTTTGTGCGTGCGTGCGTGCGTGAGCATACATGGGGTGTCCCAGTTCTCAATGAGTTTCTCTCACTGCAGAGGAGAGATGGAAACAGCTGCAGGGGGAAGCGGAGGAAGAGAGGATGAAAGGCTTAACTAACAGAACCCCCCTCCCCTTCTCTCTCTCTCTCTCTCTCTCTCTGCCCGTATTCTCTATCTTCTTGTCTCTAGGTCTCTCCTCTGGGCTAAAACAAAGCAGCCTCACTTTCTCTCCCCCTGCTTCTATATTACCTCTCTCTTTCGACAGCCTCCCCTCTCAATTCCCATGCTCCTTAATTTGATTTCAGAGAGCGAGAGAGCGAGCAGGCTCTCTCTCTCGCGCGCTCTCTCTCTCTCTCTCTCTCTCTCTTTTTCTCTCTCTCTCTCTGCCATCTCGTCTTGCATGCTGTGTGTAAGATGTAGAGTGGGTGGGGAATCACCCCCACCAGCCTTTCCTCAACAGTCGTGTACCCTTCGTCTTAACCACTTAAACCGTATATACTCATTAACCCCAACCCCCTTAACCCAGGGGTCTGTGCTTTGATCTCCCTCCCTTTTTCCATCTACACCAAACCTCTTCACCAAAAATAGCAGATCTGCAAGTTCACAACGCATTGCAATGCAGTGTAGAGATCTGCTATCTTTGCAGAATGTTTGCCTATTATTATCATGTGCCCAGAATACTGATGCTATAGGGTTCATGTGGTTAACGGTCGAAAAATACAGCTGGCTGGGTGCAGATACCATACTACTTTCCCTTTTCTACCTCTCCTCTCCTCTCCTCTCCTCTCCTCTCCTCTCCTCTCCTCTCCTCTCCTCTCCTCTCCTGTCTAATGGAACCATGTTTCATAATTCATAATGTTCTCTGCTCAGCCGGGTCTTTCCTTTTGCTAGACTGCTGCTCCTTGCTGAGTGGCAGGCTGAGGGAGAACATAACATAGATAAGATAAGGGAAATTCTGGTGTCATACAGCAGTGGTTTTCAGCCCTTTTCATATCAAGGTCCATTATTTATTCGGCATTTGAGCCATGGACCTCCGTTTGATGAGATTTAGCCTCTCAGACCCAAGACTTAGAATATTTTGTTATCGTTGGACATGATTCTGTCCTCAATTCTTCCATGCTGTATTGATGTTGGTATTCTTAAATTAAGTAATGCAGATGTTTAACAATAATTTAACTCTTGAGAGTGTAAAATGAAATCAAATTCGAAGGGTCCATTTGGTTTCATTTTACACTCTTAAGAGTTAAAAATCTGTAGTGGTCCATTTGGTTACTCTCCATCATTTAGCTGGGGATCACCTGGAACCCCCTCAAGGACTACTGGTGGTCCCTGGACCACTGGTTGAGAACCACTGTCCTACAGTGACACAGGAGAGTTACAGGAACCGTGTGACCACATTGTAGGCCTAATGACAAGAAAGAAATCATATTGCGGACATCTTCGCTGACTGTTGTGGTTGCGATATTGAGATATGGACTGTTATATAACATTTTCCCAGAATGTCCATTGCAGCTTACACAAATGTATTGAGGTTGGAGGAGGGGGGGGGGGGGGGGGGGCATGAGCCAGTTTTTAGTCTGATAGGCTCAGTCTGACTAACGTGAACATTTTGTGGGCCAAGCATCTTACACAACAACAGAATTCCTGTTTACGCAGCTTGTGACGCACCGGTTCCCTCTGTGGAGGATAGTGCAGTCACTTACCATTTGGAAATAGCTTGCTCAATATTGATTTCAATTGTATTTCCTATAATTGTTCACACCTACGGTTGTACGGATGGGTGAGGAGGACGCTATTCAGATGCTATGAGGCGCACAGACTATAGCTTGAGATGCTAAAAGGTTTGTACTGTACTACTGTATGTTTTTGCCTTCCTTGTTGTGCAGGGCAGCACAGCACAGTAATGCAATAATATAGTAGCTGTGAAGGAGAGAATGTGGAGAGGGATATGAAAGGGCGGACAGTAGCCTACAGAAGAGGTACTAGAGGTGTCACAAGTCACATTGCAAGTCTATTAGCCTCAAGACTCAGGTATTATAAGTCGCATTTATCTGTATCTAAAATGAGTAAAGGTCATAATACTCCACTAAAAGGTCAAAAGTAGTGGACAGTATGAACAAGCAATGCTGAAAGAACAAGAAAAAAGGAATTCAAAAGAGGACGACTGAGGGGAGAGAAGAATGTGAGACATTGTCACTGAGACTCATCAATGTCGCTCATCAAAAATAGCCAATCTATTGTTTAGATTTATTTATTTTATTTTTGGCGAGGGACACTGTCATACAACAAATTACAAATCAGGCTCAAGTCTCCCACTAAGACAGATGAGAGAAGGAGACAGATGCAGACAAAAACTGAGAAATGTAGTTTTAACAGATAAATATACGAATAATACGTAATTTTAAGTGAGGCTGAGAGACTCTGGGACCCGTCTGAACAGAAAAAGAGACAAAAGTACAGCGACATGAAAGAGACACATGTATGGGGGTCGAATATATGGATGGGGGAATATCGGTGCCACCATTATCTTCACACAGACAATGAAGATGACAGGGGAGGGAGGGAGAGAGAGAGACGGGGGAGGGGTACATTTGAATAAAAGGGGTAAAAGAGGTGGAGGGGGGTATTGAACGGAGAAAAGGACGAGGGGGGGAGCAGAGGACTGGAGGGGGTTATTGCTTGAAAAATGGGTCTTGGCTTAAATAAGTGTCAGGGGATTATCATGGTGGGATGGCTGGCCACAGGGGAGTTCTGTGTGCGTGCGCGTGCGTGCGTGCGTGCGTGCGTGCGTGCGTGCGTGCGTGCGTGCGTGCGTGCGTGCGTGCGTGCGTGCGTGCGTGCGTGCGTGCGTGCGTGCGTGTGTGTGTGTGTGTGTACACGATTCCCCCAGCAGCAGAAGCGTGGCAGAACAATACATCCCTCTGCCAACTTGACAGAGAAGAGAGAGAGAGAGAGAGAGAGAGAGAGAGAGAGAGAGAGAGAGAGAGAGAGAGAGAGAGAGAGAGAGAGAGAGAGAGAGAGAGAGAGAGAGAGAGAGAGAGAGAGAGAGAGAGAGAGAGAGAGAGAGAGAGAGAGAGAGAGAGAGAGAGAGACAGGGGAAAGAGATAGATGGGTTGGGGGAGGAGGAATGGAGATGAGATGAGAGCAGATGAAAAAGACAGAATTGACTCCTGCCCAAAAATAAATCTGATATCGGTCTCCTCTTCTCTTCTCCTCTCCTCCTCTCCTCCCACGACTTACTCTCCTCTCCCCTCCTTTCCTCTCTTCTTCTACCCTCCTCCCCTCTCCCTTCCTCTCCTCTCTACTCATCTCCTCTGCTCTCTAAAGAGCTTGCTCTATGAGACACATGCCCATGTCTCGTTGCTACATTCTAGAGTACATTCTCTGTTACATGTCATCCACTGATGACATCAGGGATCTCCATATATGGGCATAAAAGGGACAAGTACTGACAGATACAGGGATCTCCATATATGGGCACAAAAGGGACACAGACAGATGGGAACAACGGGTCTCTGACAAAGCGCCCGACACTATGAGGGCAAAGTAGCGCCCGCACCTCTAGTTATTGGATCAATTGAAAAAGTGACCTGAATAATCGCTAAGAATATAATCAATAGTTCCAGCCCACCTAGAGACCCAGCTTACATTGTGAGTCCATGGAGAGACACAGCTCGCCACATTTCTGTCTTTGGAGTGGATTTCTATAATGCTTCCCTTCCTTGAAGCCAGCTACGTTGGCTGCATTGATTCTGTCCTGCTGCCAATCTCCAGCCATGCTGGGGGCGCCGCTACTCATTTCCACTACCTTGGAACCGTGGCCTGCATACCAAGGCCTTCTAACACAAATATCAATAGGAGTATTGCGGTTGGTATTGATATCTGATACCAGCTTTGTACTGCGTGATACCCTGTTCAAACAATTTCTAAAGTTTTCAAACTGTTCTATTATGGGTACTCTTACAAAGCCCCCCCGACACTGTGACTCCAACATATCGGTCAGATCAGCGGTGCGATGTAGGTGAGGTCTGCATAGCGGCCCGAACTCTAGATGTGAGGGCCGAACCTCTAGTTTTCAAAAATAGCAAAATAGCAATCTATAAGCTCACATTTGCTATTTATGCTATTTATCATACAACAAAGTATGCAGTATAGGGCATAAGTGGTTAAAATATTTAATTCCACCCAAACCATTATTTTTTGGGGGGTTAGGGTTAGGGTTAATTAAAACATATTTAATTCCACACAAACCAAAACAATTTATATTCATGTATAGGCTTATTTCCGTATTATTTATGTTTCACAAAACATAATACAGTATAAAGACTATGGGCCCTATCTTGGGCGCCGCCTTACCCCTTATCCCTTCTTTGCCATTTTTTACTATTTTGAAAAACACTTTTAAATTGTTCAAATAGGCAATCTACAAGCTCACAACGGGTCGATGTAGATCGGCTAATTCAGTGGTTCTCAACCTGGGGGTCGCGACCCCCAGGGGGGTCGCCAAATAATTTGGGGGGGTCGCCAGATTTTTTGGTGAATTAAAAAAAAAAAAAAAAAAAAAGTTTTTTTTTTTTAACAAAATATTTTTTCATGTTATCATTAATTCATGTTTTATCAGTTAATTTACTCAATTTACCCACTTTTTGCAAAAATGTTTTGATAATAAACAATTATCAAATAACCTATTATAATTAAATAACCTTCGCGCGCGCGAACGGGACCGCGCGCGCGCACGCAGGGGGTCGCGGGAAATAATATCATTATTTTGGGGGTCGCGGCCTGAAAAGGTTGAGAACCCCTGGGCTAATTGAACTATTTTTAAATGTTTTTAAAAATAGTAAAAAATGGCTAATAAGTTAAGGGATAAGGGGTGACCAAGATAGGGCCCTATATACATATATATTTTGGACTGAAATATATTTAATAATTTAATGCAATTTCTCCATTACACAACTTGTGACAGCCAGTCAGTTACGCGGCTGCCCAACCTATCTTAAGGATCAGTAGCACAGTGCTGACTACAGAGCAGTACAACGTAAAACAACTAATACATACTGACATGCCATACAACCTAACAGCCGAGCCCTGACCTCATGGCTTAATGGTATTGCTTTGCTTGGTGCCTGCAGCTAATAGCTCTCGATGGGAACTAGCTCCCGCAAATTGACGTACAGGCCCTGAATTCACTTCTCTAAACATGGCTTTATACATTATGGTTATGTGGTGCTCACCGCAGCCGCACGTGAAGGTACAGTGTTTGAAGCTCAACCGGATCACATTACATTACGAAACGTCTTCAATGTGTGTGACAGAAATGAATTACGGACCCCCAAAAATGGATGAAACGATTGTTACAGTTAAAAAGAAGACCAGTGGAAAAACACTGTTTGGAGCCCAGGCACAACTAGTGAGGAGGAGGAGGTCATGTTTACAGTATCTGTCTTTTATCTCCATTTCCGCAGTCAAAGTATGGAGGCTGTTGCTGCCAGGGAAGATAGGTAACGTGAGTTGAGGAGAGGCGGTTGAAGAGGAGAGAGAACAGAAGAGAAGAGAAGAGGAAAGAGAACAGAAGAGAAGGGGAGAGGAGAGGAGAGGAGAGGAGAGGAGAGGAGAGGAGAGGAGAGGAGAGGAGAGGAGAGGAGAGGAGAGGAGAGGAGAGGAGAGGAGAGGAGAGGAGAGGAGAGGAGGTTAGATCTGCGAGCTGGCAGTGCCAGGACTTGGCCCATCATGGCACGACGCGGTTATTGATTTACCCTGAGTGGTTCCAGGTCAGATGATATCCTCTAGACGGCACTACCCTACAAACGTCGGGAAACTACTGATGTCACTAAACACGCACACACACGCACGCACACACACAATATTCAACATGTTGCCAGCGCCTGTTGCGGCTGTATATGTCCCACATTACGTGGTGAAGGTCAAAGCTCTATTTTTCACCGTGTCACAGCCCAGACCGTGGTGCTGTTGCCAGCTAACAGTTCACAAGGTTAATCCCTATAGTGCACAGTATACACACACTACTGTCACTTTCGCTGATGCTTTTAACCCATTCAATCCGGGTCTGACGCTCTGTCAATTTAGATTTATTTGGCTCATAGCACAGACTGCCGCGCTATGAGCTTGTATATCTGCTATATTTTTAAATATTAAAAGTTTTGCACAAAATGTCACGTTTTTTCAAAAATAGCAGATCTACAAGCTCATAGCACGGCGGAGTGCCGCGCTATGAGCTTGTATATCTGCTATTTTTGAATAGCCAAATCTTCTATATATCCATATCTAACCCCAATCCTTTTAAGATTTCACTCCACTCCGATCCTGGCGATCCTCTCTGACCTAGCTGTCTAAGGATAGGATTGTTCCAAAACACATCTCCAAAACTACCAGCTGGATTGCCATGGAATTTGTTGCGCACCTGACGATGGCCCCTACTGATTTGGTGACATCATGGCTTTTCCTCTGGCGCCAGCTTGGGCTGCAACTATCGATTATCTTCTTAGCGATTATTCTATTGATCACTTTTTCGATCAATTGCATTTCTGTATAATTCTTTAAAAAAATATGTATCAACGAATCAATGCGAAAATCTTCGAATTGGTTCTCAAACCTTTTCATGTCAAGGACCCCCTAAAATGTATTTGGCTGTGGACCCCTATTTCAAAAGCAAAGATTTCAGTAATAAAATGTTCGCTTAAAAAGAGATTTGCTTAAAAAAGTGAAATTTTCAATTCACAAGCTCGTAGGGTGGCACGAAGTGACGCGCTATGAGCATGTATATCTGCTATTTCCGAATAGCCAAAGTATAAAGTTGGTTAAAATGATTGTGATGCTATATTAACTACTTTTATCCCCCCGCCCCCCAGGACCCCTGTTTGCTAACCAATGCTCTAGGGGGCTGCTAGCGTGTTTCTTGTTTTGTTTTTAATACGCGTAGTCTCGTTTGCATTTCCTTGACACCGTTGGCAAAATGTGTCAGCCAAATGAGCGTTCTCAATCCCTGCAAGTGGTGACAAGGGGGTTGGAGTGTGTCCACGACTGTAATAGTTTAGATGAGAAAACAATCATGTGACAGCCTGTGTCACACTGCTGGGAGTGTTCCTTTGTATCCATTGTGGCTCTTTGCTTCAGGACTGTGTGACCCTGCTGCTGATGAGGTCATCGCTATTAAGACTCTGTGGCAGGTGACTAACCTAACCCCAGGCTAATGTAGGCTAAAAGTCTACCCAACACACACACACACACACACACACACACACACACACACACACACACACACACACACACACACACACACACACACACACACACACACACACACACACACACACACACACACACACACACACACACACACACACACACACTCACTCACTCACTCACTCAGGCCATTTCTCTCTCTCAAAAATGCACACACTCAAGCCCAATAATGATTTTGCGCAAGCAATTGTGCCAAAAAACGCCCGCACTCAGGGTGCAATCTATTTCAAAGTAGAGTTGTGTTTTGCTGAATGCAGCTGTCGTTGCAGTGAGAGGTATTGATTAGGCATCAATAAGGACCTATGGATTTATCATGTCAATGACATGTGTCATTGTGTGTGTGTGTGTGTGTGTGTGTGTGGGGGGGGGGGGGGGTGAAAGTAGGGTCTCAACATTGCCCTTGGTCAATGACACCCACACCCACACACATGTATAGATACATGGACAGGTACCTGTAAAGGGTTAATGACTCAATTGCACATGTGCTGTTGACTAATGTGAATCCAGACCTCTGCTGTCAGGGGGCGGAAACAAATTCGGGGAAGCCAAATGCATCATATCAATCACATGATAGAAATGATTGTAGGGGAGTAAAGAAGTATATTCATATGATAGGAGAGAGACGGAGAAAGAGAGGGAAAGAGAGGTGACAGAGAGAATGTGAAAGGGGAGATATCACAAGTGAAAGAGATACAATGAACGAAAGACAGAGAGAGAGAGACAGAGAGAGAAAACCTACAACAGCTAGAGAAAGGAATGATAGAGAGAGAGAGAGAGAGAGGGGGGGGGGGGGGGTGTAAGAGAAGAGAACAGAGAAGAGAGGAAATAGCAGCAGGAAACATTTTTGCTGTTTTAGATGAAAACTGCATTCGATTGCATTACATAAACCGCCAGCTCAACGCAGCCGGCTTTGTGAGGCCTGCTGTGTCAGCCGATAGTAAAGACATCACTCATGGATCCACTATGCTGTCTGTGAGACAAGACGGCCCTCTTTCTCTACACGCACGCACGCACGCACGCACGCACACACAACACACACAACACACACAACACACACAGAAACACCAGGGGTTTGATGAAGTTACTTTCAAAGCAAAAACCTAACCTAAATATACATATTCTCAGTTCTCTGCCCTTTTTTCCCTTCCTCCCTCTCTTACTCTCAGTCTCCATCTCTCTCTCTCTTCATCCACCCATCTCTCTCCCTCCATCCATCTTTCCCCCATCCTTTCCACCCTGGTTTCTCTCTCCCTCCATCATCCAAGCCACCCGTCCCGTTTGCTGCCTCTCAATTCCCCGTGGAACCCCTCCCTCCCTCCTTCCCTCCAAGTGTGTGTGCGTGTGTGTGTGTGTGTGTGTGTGTGTGTGTGGGTGAAGAGGCTGCATCAGGACAAAAGAAAATCTCCCAGAGTCAGCTTAATAGCAATTCACATCTCCGCATAATTTCTCTCTTTTTCTCCCTCATTCCTCTCCCCCTCATCCTCCACTGTCTCCAATACTGTAAAATCCTCCGCTCTCCCCGTTCATTCTCACCTCAAATCTCTCTCTCGCTGCCTCCTACCCCTATATGCCATGCTAATGTTCTCCTCCGCTCAGTCTGCTCTACCTTTCTCTTCAGCTCACGGGATACTTTCCTCGCCGCCCTCTTCTTCTTCAGCTTCTCGTCCTCGACGTTGGTCAGGTTCTCGTCTGCCTTTTTCTTCAGTACTCCGGCTGCGTGCGCCATGGTGCCCGCCGATCCAATTAATCCTCACAGGTGGGAAATCGAGAGAGATAGAGAGAGAGAGACGGAAGAAGGGAAAGAGTGCAGTGCAATGTCTCCACTCAATCTTCTCTCCTCAGAGCCTTATTTTCTGTTCTCTTCTTTCCCCTCCTCTTCTTGAGTCTTTCCTTTTTGTGTTTGTCCGAGAAGGGAGTCCAGCAGGTATGTGAGGAAAGCGAGTCTGTTCACCCTCTTCTCCTCTATCCACACACCTTTCCTTCTCTAGTGTGTGTCCATGTGCTGCAGATACTGTACGTGGGTCTTGCTCAGGGCAGGGCTGAGTTGAGTGAGTGATGGAGAGATGATACAGGTGGAGAGGGTAGCATTCTCCCACCTCTCGCCCCTCTTAAGATCTGAGAGACGCGCGACTGCCGTCCCTCCTTAGTGCAAAACAAAAGTGCAAAAATAAGCGCCAACGACGGCGAACGCACCCATGAAGAGGAATCTTCATCAAGTTCTATCGGCGAATGTGCAAAGTCAATCTTTTGACTTGATCCACAGCTGGATGGAAGAGTCCTTTTGGTGGATCCACTGAACAAAAAACTGGCTTGGTTACAGGATAGCTAATGGAGCTCCAGGGTTGCTAATGCTACAGGGATGTTGAGGCAACAGCCTCTAGCCCAGCAGACTGCTCCCTCCTCTGGGTAAATGGTTAAGTCCTGTTGCCAGCTCGCCTGGTTCCCCCTGCATGCTGTCTGCACCTGAGCACTGAGCCATCCTCCATACACACTCTGCAGTGTGGTTGACTGACTCACACATACCAGTACACACACACACACACATGCATGCACAAGCTGGAAATGACACTGACAATGAGGTGGAGACACAGAGAGAGAGAGAGAGAGAGAGAGAGAGAGAGAGAGAGAGAGAGAGAGAGAGAGAGAGAGAGAGAGAGAGAGAGAGAGGAGATGGTGGAGAGGGAGGGAGCTGGAACAGAGGAGATAGGTAGAGAGGAGGAGGGGATTCAGAAAAGAGCAAGAGAGAGGCAGAGAGCGTGAGATTGAGAGAAAGAGAGAGAGGGGGAGAGAGCATGTGGGACAGTGGGGGAATAAAAGGACAATTTGGTGTGGATGAACCATTTTAGCACCAGCTGGTTGTGACTGAGAGAGAGAGAAAGAGAGGGAGAGAGAGAGAGAGCGCAGCCTCCATGTTCCTATGTTATGAAAGCACTGTCTTTCTCTTTAGTTCTGTCTTAGTGTGGTGTTGATTATATATATATATATATATATATATATATATATATATATATATATATATATATATATATATATATATATATATATATATATATACTGTATACACACACACACAGACACACACACACACACACACACACACACACACACACACACACACACACACACACACACACACACACACACAGTAATAATCACGACAATTTCAAACCTTTGCCGTGGTTACGATTAATGGAAGATTATGAAAAAAGTTAAAAAACAGCAGATCTACAGGCTAATATATTCGCCGTTTTTGTACAAGAAAGTACGGGGGGTTAAGTGGTTATAATCAGACTAATAGATTGAGTTGATTATAAAAGCTGGTCCAAAATGCTGAGGCTCGCCTTCTTACTGGCACAAAAAGACGTGAGCACATCAGTCCTGTCCTGGCCTCACTTCACTGGCTCCCTGTCAATTTTAGAACTGATTTTAATGTCCTTTTATTTGCTTTCAAATCCCAAAACGGGCTAGCTCTGCTATACCTCTCTGAGCTCCTGAAACCATACACCCCGGCCAGGGCTCTGAGGTCTACCGATCAGTCGCTACTGATCGTCCCAAAGACTAGCAAAAAGGACCAGGGGGTGGCCGCGCCTTTGCTGCTGCATGCTGCCCCCACGCTCTGGAGCGACCTCCCTCTCCCCATCCGATCTGCACAGTCCATTGGCCTTTTCAGATCCCTACTTAAAACCAACCTATTCTCTTTGGCTTTTAATTGCACCTGATCCGCCACTGTGTTTTAACAATGTGCATATTTTGTCTGTGCGCCAATGGGCGCCTGTTGAAGCTTTGTTTGTCTCAACCTTGTACAGCACTTTGGTCATCTTCTGTTGTTTTAAATGTGCTTTATAAATAAAGTTTGATTTGATTTTAATTCATGATATATTAGCGAGAAAAAAAAACTGTGTCTCGATTATTCAATTACTGTAACCTACATGAGCAACATTAAGTCGGTTATTGGTTCTAAATACTGGTTATATTTATCTATATTGATGATGGTGGTGGAGATTGTATGTCTAATCATGTTCTCTCATACTGTATGTATTCAACTGAGTTGTGATTACTGTGAAGGCCATAGAATATGATTCACATCATTTTAATACTCAAACATTCAGTGGCCCCTCACGCCATGTGGAAGTGACCACTCTGAGTCAGGATAGAAATGTTTCATCATATACACACACACACACACACACACACACACACACACACACACACACACACACACACACACATGGACGGACACTCGGACAGGGGCGAAAACATAATCTCGTCCACGCCTTCGGAGATAATTATTGCAAAAAAGGTTCAGTAAAAACTGTTTGTGTTTGAGCATTAAATTAAATTGAGATTTTCTTGCATCATGTGGTTTTGCATTATTTGATTAATTATTCAGACACACACACACACACACACACACACACACACACACACACACACACACACACACACACATACACACACACACACACACACACACACACACATGCATTATTGATAGTGACAGGCTTAATTGCTAAAGAGAGGCCATAGCTTTAAGGGATTAAGGGAATTTCTCTGTTGTTGCTAAAATTCTAATTTGTGCGTGCGTGTGCACATACGTGTGTGTGTGTGTGTGTGTGTGTGTGTGTGTGCGCGTGTATGTGTGCATGTGTGTGTACACTACAGTCTGTCTGTGCGAGCTTGTGTTGGCACACTGCAGCCTTTCAATATTAACAACACAGGGCAAGAGGATGGAGCTATGGGGTGTGATTCGTCACAATATGTCACAGGATGGGACGGAGGCTTGCTATTGGCTAGCTGGAGGATGTGGGACCAGTCATAGGATGTTTGGAAAGAAAACTCCTGCCCACAAGATGACAACGAGAGGAGAGGAGAGGAGAGGACTCCCAGATTGCTAGCTGTGCTGCAGGCTAATGAAAGGCCAACTCCACTCATAGCGCCACTATTAGTCTCCTGTGAGAGACAGATTGCACATAATGGTGTATTAGATTAATCCCTCATTATCTCTCTCAGGAACATGAGGAGCTTAGGAATTTAGAGGTAGAAGCCCTGTCCTACGAACAGTATAGTAGTTACACTACTGTATGTGATTTCTGGGAATGAAACGGATCAGAAACCTCAACCGTAAAGGAGAGATGAATAGTGGATGGACGAGAAGGAGGAGGGGAAGACTCATCTCTGATGACGGAGCCTAATGAAGCCTGATTTATACATGGGTGCGTGCCAGTGTCGTGCTCAGTAAATAGCCGATCTGCAAGCTCACAACGCGCCACATTCGTGACATGTTGTGAGCTTGTGTATCTGCTATTTATGAGCAACCAGCATGCAACTTAGTATAACTCAGCCTTAAGATGTCAAGCTGTAGATGTGGGCACCAGCCATAAGGATGTCTGACTCTTATCCCTTCAGTGACTTGATTCCTCGCTTCCTTTTCCCTTTCTTTTCCTCTCTTTTCCACTAAACACCCCCCCGACACACTCCTCCTCTGCAGGGCTGTTGGTTTCACTGTGCCAATACTTAGGGTAGCACCTGCTTTTGCCCGCAGCAATGCATACTGCTCACTGCACACAACCCACGGGACTGCAAGCAGAGAATTAACTCTCACTGGCAGAGGGATGAGTTATTGGACCCCACAGGCTAGGAATACTCACACACAGGGTGTCCTGCATTATGGTACGTTCTGTACGCAAGCACAACGCAAGCAGCATAACTATGTATATGAGTTAAGTTTGGACTATGCACTTAAATTATAGGCCTATGTCTTTTATATGAATATGTTTTATAAACTGGAATATGTTGTTGATCTGTATTCTTTGCGTGAATTTGTTTTCTTAGTTAAATCTTCCTTAAGACGTACAGTAGTTTTCATTAATTT
This sequence comes from Gymnoscopelus microlampas, assembly GCF_963454915.1. NCBI lineage: Eukaryota > Metazoa > Chordata > Actinopteri > Myctophiformes > Myctophidae > Gymnoscopelus > Gymnoscopelus microlampas. The sequence continues at coordinate 29,588,476 of NC_139951.1, read as the reverse complement.
TATTTGACCAATTTCAACAGGAATTAGCATTAGCAATTTAATTCAAAAGTCATCTGCCAGGATTATTTTAATTGTGCATGGTGTCAATGCAACATCACCTCAAGTTGACCCATAGTAGCCGCTAGCTCAGGAATGTTTGGACAATCACAGCATTTCAAATTCAATTTCACATGCTATCTTTATTCACTTAACAGCCAGGAAGAACTGAATTACATTGCAATCCTACTTTTGAAACTATGAACAACTTTATGCTTAAATCAACTATTCATGAGTAAAAAGAGAACAAGCTGTGATGGAGGGTGATTTGAATCCAGGTCATTTATTTTCTACAGGTGTTCTTAATATTGTTGCCAAAAAGAACAAATGCCAGCTATAATGATAAATATGTCCCCTTTAGATAGAGGGTGGTGCTACTGATGGCGGATGCAGCTTTACATTACAAACCGACACAACTAACATAACAAGTTAACAAACTTGATTCAGCACGCCTTGTTGCAGTGTAAAGCAGAGTTTGAATCCATCCATCCATCCATCCATCTTCAACCGCTCATCCAGAGTCAGGTCACAGGGGCAACAGTTCCAGCAGAGAGTTGTACACTTTCCATTCACAGGCCACATTAGCCACTTTATCCTGGGCGATCCCAAGGCGTTCCAAGGCCAGTGTGGATATATAATCCCCCCATCTGGTCCTTGGTCTGCCCCGTGGCCTCCTCCCATTAGATTGTGCACAGAGGACTCCCATGGTCAGCTGAACGTATTCAGGCAGGGAATGACCCAACCCACCACCCTCATCGCTGTGATTGGCTGAGAAGCACCCAGCCCTATTTCACTAGGAAATATGTCAAATATGGTCACAAAAACCCATATCAGTTGGTGTTTAATACAGCACCTGGGGAGCAGTTAGTGCCTTGCTCAGGGACATTTTGAGCTGGGGGTCGAACCGCAATCTTTCGATTCCCAGACTGACTCTCTACACGCTCACCTATGGCCGCACGCATGCACATGCACGCACAATACCTGTTAGTTAAAGACTCACAAAAGCATAAATTAATTGTCACTGTTATTGCAGGGTAATTACGTTTATTGTGTCAGCATACAACTCTCATACCTAAATATCCGTATCTAATTTGTTCAAAAACACCAGGGCCACCACAAGGACACTGCATTTGGGCCAATAATAATGATTTACAATAACAGTTATACAACCTCTTGGCACCGTCAAACTAGAGCAAAGCCAAAATACTGTCAACTGCAATACATACAACAAGCCACTTAGCGCTGGTAACATAGCTTCTGATGTTGTGGGGTGGCCTCAAGCAAAAATGCACACGCTCATACACAAGCGCACATACAGTACGCACAAATGCATGTGTACGCGCACGCACGCACGCACGCACGCACGCACGCACGCACGCACGCACACACACACACACACACACACACACACACACACACACACACACACACACACACACACACACACACACACACACACACACACACACACACACACACACACACACACACCATGGTGTAATTGACTCAAAGTCCTGAGTGTTAAAGTCCTTTTTTTACACATTCAGAGTTAAATTAAAACAGCTAACACTGATTTGAGTGTGTAGTAAGTAGTAAGACAAAAGTCAGGCTTAGCCCCGTGTTTTTCATTAACGGATCAGAGAGGAGTGAGTGTGTGCATACTGATTTAGCCTCCATGTTATGAGTTTCCGAGCTAATAACCTTAATGGCATCTACTTCCCTCTAGAGAAATAAACTTCCAGTAGATTGGGGGGGGGGGGGGGGGGGGTGAGGAGGAGGTTGAGGGTAATGGTAGGACTAGGAGTGAAGAAAGATGAGGAAGAGAAAAATAAATAAAACATGATAGTCTGTGTGTGTGTGGTGGGGGGGGGGGGCGGGTGGGGGGGGCAGGGTTACTGTAGTTTCACTAGTGTTAAGCTTGTCTTCTGAAAATGTTGCAGCCTCTCACTCCCTCTACCGGTAAGCTGTGTGATGACATATTATTAAATAAGATAGCCCAATATGTTATACTCTACTAACAGTAAACATTTTTGCAAAGTTAAAACATTGTTCAAAAATAATTTTAAGGCAATTTAAAGCAGAAAGTGAGAGTGAGCGAGCGAGAGAGAGAGAGAGAGAGAGAGAGAGAGAGAGAGAGAGAGAGAGAGAGAGAGAGAGAGAGAGAGAGAGAGAGAGAGAGAGAGAGAGGGGGGCAGAGATGAGGAGGTTGAGAGAGTGAAGAAAGATGAGAAAGGGATGTGTGTGTGCGTGCGTGTGTGTGTGTGTGTGTGTGTGTGTGGGGGTACTAGTCTTGAACTTGTCTTCTGAAAATATTGCAGGCTCTCACGCCCTCTACTGGCAAGTTGTGTGAACTGATAAAATGCATATTACTTTACACTCTACTAATAGTAAACATGTTTGCACAGTTACTACTATACTATATGTATATATATATATATATGTATATATATATATATATATTAAAAAAGGGTTGAATTGATATCTTATCTTACAAGCTTAAATAATAATTCACGAGACAGCTCAGACAACACACGTCGTTGTTAATTCTTTATCAGATTTTGTCATCACAAGTCAGGCGTCAGAAAACATGACTCCTACTGAGAACACCAGTAACTCATTTATTTTTGACAACTTTATAAAAGGTTTAAATGTTTCAATATTTTCAAACATTTTTGTTGTTGTTTAGCACCTAAATGCTGTTTGCTTCTTGTTGACAGAGAGAATGGTGTGCTATGTCAGCAGCAGGTTTGGTCATAACATAAGACATTGCTTATAAAAGGTGTGTTTAACCTCACAGTGTGTGTATTGTGTAATAACTCTGTCAACATTTATTTTGGATTCTGTGTTCCATTTGGAAACAGGTCCTATTGTCGTGTCAATAAAGCATTTAAAATTGAATTGAGAGGGAGAGAGGGACAGAGAAATGCAGTTCCTCTGCTGGCCACTGAAAGGCGGTAGTGTACAAGGAGTTGGGAAAGGCCAATCTGTGTACGTGTAAGCCCCCTAACACACACACACACACACACACACACACACACACACACACACACACACACACACACACACACACACACACACACACACACACACACACACACACACACACACACACACACACACACACACACACACACACACACACCTAATCCTTTACCATCTTAAAGGGGAACTTTGCTGATTTTGAACATAATTCCCATTGCTTGAATGCAAGGGAAATAAAACAGTGGGGGGAAAATACCCTATTTCTTCTGACCGGAGAAAAACATAGAAGACATAGGGCATTTTTTACCACACTATATCCACACATCAGAATAATAGTATTTAGGTCCAAATTGGGCAAAGTTTCCCTTTAAGACAACACCCTCAAACCTCTCTTTTTCTTGTCTCTCCCCACTTTTCAATGTGTCTCAATGTGTCTTACTGTAGCTTCTCCTGCAGCGATTAATCTGTTATGTGGTTGGTGTCTTATTGCAACATCGGTACCATGTTGCTCAAAAAATGTGGTATTGCATTGTCTTGAGAAGGCCTTCCCAGCATACCTTGGCGAACACCGAACACACAAACTATGTGCTCTATTGGGCTTGGGTTTATTTGGGTAGGGTCTCCTGAAGTGGACAACCCTCACACCGGCACACCGAGCCACCGTGTTCTGGGAAGTAAATGAGGTATCTGCCTTATCACCTCTGGGAGTTCGTCTTGGGTGTGTGGGTTAACTGGGGATAGTTAAACCTCTCAGGTGAGGGCTGCGTAGAATACTGGGTGTGCCAATGTGTGTGACAGACTCTGGTGTTCATAGTAACTGCAGTTCAGAATATTGACTTTTTCAGATGCAGAGCCTGTTCTTTTTTTCCCCTATTACTGCTTTCTGTAAATTGTGTGCACTGCAAAACTAAAGTCATCGCACAGCTAGCGACTAAAGTAATGAAGCCAGTGGCTTGTACCAGTTTGCATGGAACCATATCAATCTATTTTATGTAGTTGTACTGCTGCATTTGGTCCAGGCTAAATCAATTTCCATTGCATCTACAATATACTGTAACTTTACTGCACCTTTTTTTTATGACACATTGTTTTAAGCTCTAAAACATATACTCAAGTTATGTTTTCTTATCTTTTGAAAACAATCTCTGTCTGTGAGTCTATAGTAGAATCAGAATCAATTGTTGTACAAGCTCCATTGTTTTCAGAAATAAGAGAAGAAAAGAAGGGAGGGGGCAGGGAGAGCAAAGAGAACAATCTAACAGTACATAAAAATAAAACAAATCAAAGATATCTACAATACACATAGCATAAACCAGCAGGTACAGTATGTACATGAGGTTAGACATAAGGTGCAAGGTGGTGACACTTCGGTAGGTCCACATTAGCAGTAGGAACATGAGATTAGACATGCTGAGTAGAGTATCAACACATTGTCAGGTTCACATAGAGTGGTAGGATAGTATAGTATAATAGTAGTATACAGTAATGAATCTAGTTTGGAAAGTGTGCAGTGGCAATGAATGACTGGGGGTTGGGGATACAGCAGGAGAAGATTCTATTAAAAGAATATAGCGTGGAGTAGCACATAAAAAAGTGAACTAGTTCATTGTTTGGGACTGTTAAGGGGGACTGTGAACAGTAACTTAATTTCAGTAAAGTATATTGTGCCCTGAATGTAGACCATTCAACGCAAGCTGATATGTGTATGAGGTCACAAAACAGAAAACCTAAATATGTTAACATTAAAGTAAAAAAAAAGGGGTTGAAAATTTAGGTCATAGCTGGAAAAAGTACTGTAAGCATGGGTTTGTACTTTATTGTTACACTCTTAGTTACACCAACATTGTTCCTGTGAAGCAATTTTGTTGTTATCGGGTAAATATTTATAAAGGTCGCCATTTCCTTTTGGCAAAATAAAGCATAGGTCATCACCACACTAGGACATGAATACAAGCAGCCAGTCTGTGTGGCTTACTGGCTTTACCGCTGAACCTGTCATTGTGGTTTGTACGGCTTCGCTTCGTTAACTTACTGTCGATATCTAAAGATTTGACAGGCAGACCACACCATTATTGAACTCGGTCTTGTTTCTATTATGTCTCAAGACAAAAAAAAATAACTTAGCAAATTTCACGTAGTAACCGATTACGTTACACACATTGCCCATCGACAGTTGGAAAGCTGAGAGGGCGACAGACAGTATAGGAGAGACAGACAGTTGGAAAGCTGAGAGGGAGACAGACAGTATAGGAGAGACAGACAGTTGGAATGCTGAGAGGGAGACAGACAGCATAGGAGAGACAGATAGGGCACTATCGGCTAATTGTTGTGATTCAGAATTGTCCACCCCCCCTATCTTTTGTGGTAATTGTTGTAAGCTGGTGCTGTTGAATGTTGTCTCTGTGTATCATAACATCTTGAGGTCTCGAGCCACCTTTTAGTCCTTATCTAAAGGCAACACCAGCTCACCAGATGATTGTTGAGGTCTTATCGCACACAGCAGGGCACATGCACGCACACACGCACACACACACACACACACACACACACACACACACACACACACACACACACACACACACACACACACACACACACACACACACACACACACACACACACACACACACACACACACACAGCCTACCACATATACACCCACACAGAGGATGCAAAGCACATACGTAATGAGAGACAGGTGGTGAAACGCACAAATAAACAACATGAAACAGCCCTCTATGTGTTACACTATAAGCGGTCATGTCTAAAGAGAACGCTCCCCATGTCACTCTCTTCGTCTATGTTTCTTTCCGTCTCTCTACATCGTGTTTTTCTCCCCCATTTGTTTATCTCTCTCTATCTGTGTTTGTTTCTCCATCTCTCTATGCAATCTCAATCGACCCCTGGCTACCACTGTGAAAGTATAGTAAAACAGTACACAAAGTTCCCTACACATAACAATGAATGTCTGCAGTCAAATTTGTAGGCCAAGCCATAAAGCAGGTCTTCTTGTCAGATGGTAACTGCAGACCAAAGCCTCATCGACCAGGCTGTCTTCAGGCACACAGGATATGTAATAAAGGCAGATTAGATCATAGTGGAAGGGGAGAGGGAGGGCGTGGTCGGTTGAGATGCTCCATAAAGAGATAAGTGTCCATTAACAAGCTGACTGACTTCATGTGGGTAGAACGCTGCAGCCATCATGCAATTATGAAACTGAAAAATGATTGTACACTTCAATGTACACTTCAATTTAACATTCTATTTGGGATTGAGGGTCATATCATTTTCAATGTCCCCTTTTTTTTTTTAGGACCTCTCAAAGTCAATATCAAAGCCTTTATTTGACTATTGACACCAAATGACAAAGTGTGAGGTTAAGTGTGTCCTGCTTGCTTCTGTCCTCCTCCTCCCATGAACTCACATGTGCAGTAAACCACTGCCCCAACAGAACAGAAGGCCTTCTGTAGTCTTTTAACTTCAACCACTTTGCATCCCTCCTATAAGCAATAAGTTTTAACTGAAATGGGGATGCAGAACAGCATGTGTCAAATAAGCCTGAGCATAACCTCTCCCATCGCTGGACATTGGGACTTGGGCTCTGAGATTCAGTCACATAAGTCATTGGTTCTCAAACTGCGGTCCTTGGGGGGGTTCCAGTGGGCCAGCAAAAGTCATATAGCATCACAATCATTTTAACCACTTTATCCATATTATATGTTGGCTATTAACAGCTTATTAACAGCACAAAATTACCAGAGCTCATTTCTACTGGCCACTCCACACCCATGACGATATGAGGTCACGATTACAATCGTAGCCATATATTTTATAAGATTAACAATATGTGCAGTTATCCTTTGAATACTTCCATGCTAACAACGTAACCATATGAAATTGATCCAATTTTCTCATCATCCCAGGAAACATTAGTAACATTACTAATAAACCAAAGACGTCATTGTACTCTTTTCATTATTCCTCTGCTAGAAAGCCAAAACAAGGCAGAGTGATGGGAGAGTGCCCACTGCCATGGAATAACATGTCAAGAATTGCATCACGCAAACTCTCTCCAGTTGGCTAGAATCCTCTGTCTAATTGGCCAGATGCATCGATAGGCTAGGCACCAATCAGCGCCGAGCTTTGCTGCTGTACCTGACGGCTGTGTGATCTCTATGGAGACTGACAAAGGAGTTTGCAGGACCACGAACGACAATGCAAAGTGACAGAAGAATATCATATATAGGAAAATGCCTGACTGCCATAACACGAATGACAAAAAGCTGTCAGAAATCCATTCTACAAAAGAGGTATTTCAGAGTTGAGGATACATTTGACTGGCAACTTACCAAAGCTGTAACATAAGTGGGAGCAGCAGAGAGCTATAGCAGTCTGAGGAGACGAGGTATGGAGAGACGCATACAGGTATGGATAAATGTGAGGTGGACAACACAGTCAGTAGGAAAGTGTGTTAAGGCCAGTTGACTTACCTAGGAGAGAGAGAGAGAGAGAGAGAGAGAGCAAAATCATGAGTTTAGTACAGTGAAGAAGGGCTTTTATACAGTTTTTATGTGCAAATGTACTGGAAAACCAGTTCAATTGACTTTATTTGATTGTCAAACAGAAACAACAATGCAAAAGCAGCATAACACCAACAAATAACTCTCCCTTCACCTGTATTTGTAATATTAGTCCACCTGTAACATATGCCGGTCTGTAATGTTTGTTTGTCTTTCTATCTATCTATCAATCCAGCTACATGTCTTTCTGTCTACTTATCCATCAGTGCATCCGTCTCTCTGTCCATCTATCTATTTATTTGTCTGTCTGTCTGTCTCTCTGAGGTCAACCCTGGCCTCCTGCTGGCACCCTGCCAGCTGTCTCCTTGGCAACCGGACACATGAGCCACAAATAGAACTCCGAGCAGGGGTATTCCTGCGCCGTGCGCTCCGCGGCCGCCACATCATGCACCTTCACTCATCATATCCCTCCACTGTGATGGATAGACCCTGGCTGCATGACAGAAGGAGAAGTAGCGACCCTCCAAGCTTAGTTTGGAAACACCCTTGAAAGTATGCCTCAATCAACAGCTTTGGAGTTTTCACACAATAATGTAAAAATAATGTTTTAGGGGTTAGGGCCTGCAACTGGAAAGTAAACTTTCCATCTCAACTCACACTAACAATAATATTTAATAAACTTCATTTATACTTTTCTATGCATAGAATGTGAATTTGATTGCTTTACAGTACAAAAAACACTTATAACCAGTAAACACTGGTATTCTGACATTCACGTGTACTAGTACTATGTAGAAGTAGGTCTCCTTGACATCAAAGAAACACATGAGAAGACACCGGGGCATGAATGTGGCCGAGACACAAACTGCTTGGACGTCATACAGTCTCTGGCAGGAACACCAAGCACCTTTCTTATGTCAGTGTTAACTACATGAATCCTAGCATCCCAATTCTGAGCATGGTATAGGTGACAATTATGCAAAAATACAGTGAAAACAGCTGATCTACAAGATCACAACGTATTGCAACAGGATGCCTTGTGAGCTTGAAAATTTGCTATTTTTGGCAAAGAGATTTGCTGTAGAGGGAAAAAAGGAGGGGACACAGTTCTTGAGTTTTTAACCTGAAGAAAACCAAGACCGTCGAAACGTCATTGCTGCTTGTTGATAAATAAAGTTTGAAGCATTCAAAGTGAATTCAATGATTTCACTGCCCTTGCAGTTTGGCTCAGTACCGGAATTGGAGGATGTGCGCTACAATTGTTCTCATACTCACATTTATTATTTTTTACATTACAGTATGTCATTTTCGGGGGAAAGGGTTCCCCATTACCCACCCCCTAATTATGATGTAAGAGCAATATGGCCACCATGTTAAAGGAGTAGTTCACCAAAAAAATGTATTATTTTCTATCAATTACACACCCCATGAAGCCTTGAATTCATGGAGATTTCCTAAAGTTCGGTCACACCAAACTTTAATTCTGCTTTCAATGGGAACGGAGAGTTTTTTTTGCGTAAACCCGCAAATGGCAACAAACCACTCCGTTACTATTGAAAAGCATTAGTAGACTGCCCGCATTGGTAGAATTATAATTCGGTGTGACCACACCCTAAGCCAATAATTTGATGACTGGCGGAAAGATGCTAATGTTTCCTGTATAGGAGACTCGGCAAGTCATCAAAATATTGGCTCAGGAATGCGACAAAAACAAAAGAATCTCCATAAATTCAAGGCTTCATGGGGTGTGTAATTGATAGAAAATAAGTCATTTTTGGGTGAACTACTCCTTTAATATGGTGAATTGCTGTTCCGTCCCAGAATGTTTCTCTTTAAAAAAACAAAAGAACATTTTTGCCATTTGTTTATTGCCGAATTAGACAGGAGAGAGTAGAGAGGTAGGAACCCAAGGGCAGATAGACAGGAGAGACACGTGAGACAGGACGCCATTGGATTCGAACCCGGGTCCTTGAAACTCACAAGGAGCATGTGGTAAGTGCAATAACTGTCTCACCCACCAGGTACCCCCCCCGTGACACGTGTTAAACACATTTAGACCTGTAGCAGGGCGGAATTTTGCCGTTTTCAATACACGATAGTGCACTTGGTGATACAAGCGTGAAATTTGGCACAGATGTCCTTCATATGACTCTAATTGATAATCAACCTCTGGCCACGCAAAAATCCTAAGATTTCAAGATGGCCACCACCAGTTTTCAAAATGGCTGCAACTGGGCCAACACTTTGGACTATATCACTTTGCTGGGGCTGTAAATCTTTGATTTTCCTCTTATTTTAATATAGGAGAATATGTCCTGAAGGTATTTCTACCAAGTAAGATAAAAAAAATAATATTAGGTTCCAATATGGCGGCATATTTTCCAATATGGCTGCCGATAAATTGCATAAATGTACATTCACATGAGCTTGAAGCACATGTATTTGTATTAATTACCATACACAGAATCAATTTATAGCTCATTTTAAAGTGATTTGGTAGCTTTTTAATGACCTAGGGCAACTAAATACAAAAACCTAGATATATATATGGATATTTTCTCAAACAGGTGCTGACCTTTTTCTCTTTCCGTGGAAGGACAAAACTGTATGGCATCTGCTGAACGCATGAAAGAAGCAAAGACCTGATGACTTTGATCCAATAGCTGATGCATTTTCATGAAGGGGGATCCATCTGAGGTCCTTCGACAGCTTTTTCAAGCCAAGTCTTTGTGTCTGGGTTGCTCAGTCGGTAGAGCTTTCACCTTCGGATCACATGGTCATGGGTTCGATCAGGATCAGTGTATGAGTAGGTACGGTGAGTGTGGCGCTCCACCTCAGCAATACCAGGGGGTCTATAAGACCCCTGCGTTCTCAGCTGATACTGACAATAAGTGTCAGACTTATTTAATTTGAACAAGTGCAACTGCTATGACAACAACGTCAGTACCTGAGCTGCGAATCATGATGTGTCAGATGCTATCCTCTGCAGCTCTGCCTCAGATACTGACATTGTTGACATAACAGTTTCACTTGTTCAAAGACTTGGCTTGAATTAGCTGTGGATTGCCTTTGGAAGGAGGGAAGGATCTCAGATGGATCCCGTTCATGAAATTGCATCAGCTATTGAATCAAAGTCATCAGGTCTTTGCTTCTTTCATGCATTCAGGGGATGCCACACAGTTTCGTCCTTCCATGGAAAGGGAAAAAGGTCAGCATGGCAGACAACTTCTCCAAATTAGGTTCAACACCTGTTGCAATAAATGATAAACATATGCAAGTCATTGAGGAGTTCATAGTACTCATGTACGATAGAACTTCATAGAAGTAGTTCCTACAAGGAAGTGAATGCAAGTGAAGTGCATTGCAAGCAGGACATACATGGGGCCAGTGACTCTTGTGCAGTCCTGTTTGCCAAATTATGCCAGAAGCTGACACGATGTGGATGTAAAAAAGCATGTTCTGGACACTGCAAATGTTTTAAGTTTGGACTTATCTGCACACCCCTCTCTGGTTGCAGTTGCTAGTACACTGGCCTGTCACTTGCCCAGCCACCATTGTAAATGAAAATGTGTTTATAATGACTTGATAACAAAACAAAAAGTAAGCACTAAGCTTTACCAAGCTAATAAATCACTTTCAAATGTTCCATAAATGGATTCTGTGTATGATAATTAATACAAATACATGTACTACAAGCTCATGTGGATAAACCATAAGCAGATGCACATTTCTGCAATTTATCGGCAGCCATATTGGAAAATATGCCGCCATATTGGAACCTAATGTTATTTTTTATCTTACTTGGTAGGAATACCTCCAGAAAATATTCTCTTATATTAAAATAAGCCCCAGCAAAGCGATATAGTCCAACACATTGGCCCAATTGCAGCCATTTTGAAAACTGGTGGTGGCCATCTTGAAATCTTAGGAATTCCGCGTGGCCAGAGGTTGATTATCAATTAGGGTCATATGAAGGTCATCTGTGCCAAATTTCGCGCTTGTATCACCAAGTGCACTATGGTATCAAAATTCCGCCCTGCTACTGAGGCCGATTCTACATATCGTCTGTGAGGTGGAAACCTCATATGTCCAAAACTGTTACCTTTCAGGATTCAAATACAACAAAATGCCTTCTAAATCCTAAGAGTTTTCTGAAAAGCCTATGTTGCTATCTAAAATGACACAGGTGCTTTCCAGGTCTAAATGGATTAAAGTGTGCACTTAGTTATAATGAGCCTGCGGCTCCCAGGACCAAAAAACACACTCACAGTGAATTCATCAACGTTCTTGCTGAGGGTTAGCGGGGAAACTCTACTCCGCAAACCCCCAATCAAACTCACACATGTCCTCATCTGACTAACGTCTCTGGACAAGACATTCTCATGCTCATATGTGTGTGTGTGTGTGTGTGTGTGTGTGTGTGTGTGTGTGTGTGTGTGTGTGTGTGTGTGTGTGTGTGTGTGTGTGTGTGTGTGTGTGTGTGTGTGCGTGCGTGCGTGCGTGCGTGCGTGCGTGTGTGCGTGCGTGTGCGTGCGTGTGAGTGTGCATGAGCTCCACGATAAGCCATGTGGAATGATGACCCTTAGTGACATTAAAAAGGTTAATTAGACCTGACCTTCCAGTTATAGTTACTGAGTGAGCTCGTCCTAACCTGCAGTACGTAGCCTTATACACAGATATGCACATGGTCAAATTCATCTTTCACAAAACATACACACAGGAACAGATAAGACACAAAGACACAGTATGATGCAGACACACGCATGGACACACACGCATGCACACACGCACGCACACACACACACATGCACACGCACGCACGCACGCACGCACACACCAAAAAGACAGACCCACTTCTGGAACCAGCATCCTGATCTAAATTGTGTTGGTATGTCCAGTAGATGCACGTACACTCAAACCACTCCGGTGATGATGACACCTTGGCTCGGCTGTCATGGCAACAAAACAAAAGACCCGGGTGGGGGGGCTGACACAGAGAGAGATGGACGGGCAGAGGGAGGGAGAGAGATTCCAGAGTCAACTAATTTATTGCCAAAACAACTTTACAGTTTATTTCTGTGTGCAGTATAACAGCTAATAAGCAGTAAGCATACATTAGGTGTCCACAAAGACATACTGTTAGAATGATCGTATTTCAATTAATACAACCACATCAATATGGCCCATGCCCTTTAAGTAACAAATTGCACTTAAAGAGTTGTACAACGCAAAAACAACGCAAAATAATTATTCATTCTTATTTTGTGTTTAACGACTCTGAGGTCATCATTTTTGGACCCAATGCCTCCCAACTAGATCTGTGCACTCTGAATCTCTACAGTATGTGAAGCCCACTGAAACCAACCTTGGCGTCATAATGGACAATGACTTTTAAAATGGACAAACAGATAAACACTGTTATAAAATAGCAGATCTACAAGCTCAAGCTTGTAGGTATAGTGCTTGTAGATCTGGACGGGCGCACAAACAGGCAGGTAGCATGGTGCCATCTCCCATTTCAGAAAATCAGAAAAGGAAGAGGAGGGAGAGAGAGGAGGAGCATGGAAGCGACTAAGCGAGGGAATTTGGAGGCTGATGGGGGGCTTAGAGATAGATGGAAAATAGAGATAAAAAAGACAGACAGACAGACAGAGAATCAGCTGTCAACTAAATAAAGAAGCAGAGATGGAGAAAGAGAGAGAAGGAGCAGAAAGAGGCTGGAGGATAGAGATAGAGAGGGAGGGAGAAAGGGTCAAGAGAGTAAGAGAGAGGAGAGAGAGAGGTACATGAAGAGAGAGAGAGAGGGAGGGAGGGAGGGACAGAGACGTTTGGGACAGAGAAGGAAAGAAGGAAAGAGCTGGAGAGCAGGGGAAAGAGACAGGAGAAAAAGTGCGAATGGGAAGAGAGATAGAAAGAGTCAAGTGAGAGTGAAATGGAGAGATTGCGAGAGAGAAACAAACAAGAAAACAAGGACAGACAAACACATAAAAACAGGATTGTGGGAGCCAGACGGAGCCAAAGAAAGTGCATTCAGGGACAGGACAGAGCATGAGAGAGAGGGAGAGATGGAGGGAGAGAGAATGCAAATGACAGAGAGTTACAAACCGTTATGGAGAGAGACCGAAACATCAAAGTCACCTCTGTCACGCTCTGCTGTTACCATGGCTACGTGGTCACTCACGTCAGATCAATGAACTAGTCTGAATGTTTCCCATCACCAGTCATTCAAATAGTCTTGGCCCCTCCCCTAGACGGCATGTTGTTTGAGATGACCATGTATGATATTTAATATACAGTATAGTTTGAAAGATCTCCATGTTATCACGTTTTACAACATGCAATTTCTTTCTTATCTATCTATGAATTTCAGAAACCTGTGTCTGTGCGTGCGTCTCTCTGCCTCTCCCAGGCATAACTCTCACACGGGCAACTTGCGTCGTTCCTGACCTGCATCCTTCCCGAGTACACTCTTTGGACATCTTTTGGACACATTTCCCTGTATGTGCACTTTTTCATGTTGCTGAAAGTATAATTGTATCATAATGGAGAGCCTTACAGAAAACTGTCACTTTACAGAGCCTACGGAGTAGGCCTCCAGTCCTCCTAACTGATTCCAGTTCACACAAATGCCCCATTGCCAGACTGGTCTGACCCAGTACTGAGCCCAGCATACAACACCCACTGTGGTATTGTCTCTAGCATTCTTAAGGGGCTCATTTTAGGTTGATACTGGGACCAAAATGTTCCATTGACCGTGAAGTCAAGACTCAATATAATAAATAATACACTATTCCTCTATTTAAAGTTGGTCTTTGTTATCCAGAAATGAACGGAAGCCTAAAGAGGAGAGGAGAGGCGAGGAGAGGGATTATGAGAATATCCTTCAGTCCAGGCTATTCTGTCAGCAGTGAAAGCAGTGACAGTTTGGAACAGAGAAGGTCTCTACAAACCTCTGAAATCCCTCTCTAGTGACCATGGATAAACACAAACTGTCGCAAGAAATAGCAAAACCTCCATACCTCTGTCACAAATTTCCCACAGCGTGTCGGAACGATATCCAGGTATTAAAATAAGCACGCTACATGTACACAAATCCAGCTCCAGCACCTGGAGACACAGAACAAGCTACACAGCTGTGATTAATTCGATCAGATTACTGAGTGGGAGTGGTAGTCAAGCCAGCAGAACAAACAGCAGTTCGGTTGGCAGTATGAAAGGGACAGTTTGTCTGTCAGACGTTTTTTTCTGACAGGCCATCAGAAGAAATTCCTGACGTCGGATGGATTATTTTGTAGCATGTATGTAGGGACCTTAAGAGAGGAGCTGAGAAAGGCACAGCAGCAAGGAGAAGAGAAGAGAGTTGGGAGGAGCAGAGAGGAGGTGCGGTATTGTGGCTGCAGCCATTAGACAGTATACTGTTTGGCTGATGTGCTGTATGTCTTTCTGCATACTGCGGCTACTTCTGTACACTGCTTACTCAGTCACCGTACCATTAGGGTAATTCATAAGCCTGAGAGTACTGTATGTGTGTGCGAGAGTACTGTATGCATGGGTACTGTATGTACCCATAGGATTACATATATAGTCTTTTTTATATTTCTGTTCTTTTCTTCTTACTATTTGTTTAAATGTTTTATTGCAGCTACAATATATGAAGAACCAGAACAAAATAATTTTACAATTGTATACTTAAACACAAGATGCAACAAAGACACCCGGAACTCCTTGAACACCTTATGTGTGCATGTGCACATTACCTTACAGCCTTTTCCATAAACTAGTAGTTCCTTTACTGTAGCATTCTGCTGTAATGATGATCAATCCCCTTCAGGCGTTAATAAAGGTGTCTTTTTTAATCTCTTACCTTACCTCATCTCATCCTCTACAGAAGCTGGCTGCCAGCATAGTTTGTTAAAGCGATATGACAAATTGTATTCATTCATTCATTGACTTGGCTGGGATGCATCATAGTGCATGTGCTATAAGAATGAGTAGTAGCTCACTACTTTTTCTCTCACTCACACACACACACACACACACACACACACACACACACACACACACACACACACACACACACACACACACACATAAAAAAAAACACACAGTGCAGTGTCTCTTGCCCTCAGGCTCATTTCGACAAAGCGATTTGCAGCTTATTTTGCTGTGGTACATTTTACAAGCTGTACAGTAAGTCCATAGGGCTTCAGCTAACGGCCTACACTGTAATATGACTGCACTAAAACAGCAATAAATCCTGCTGTATACAGTAGCATGACGATGGTGTCAGCATTATGAAAGCTGGGGTTGGGGTTCCTAAGAGACATGGTTAAAGATAAAACAGAAACGGTCATCACTAGATTGAAATTTCAGCAAGAAACTAGCAGAAGAAAGAGAGAGGCTGTCATTATTATTGTTGTGTTCGGTGCTAATAATTAGGATTTAATTTTGTCACAAACAGCTTTGGCAACTAACGGGAAGTGTGCCAGTAGAAACTTCCCATGTTGAGACAACTGTATAAATTGTTATAGTTGCATTTGATTACTATAATTGTACTTAATTTGGTCACAAATTGCCGTGGCAGATGATGGGAAGTGTCTGTGCCAGAGAGACAAATTGATTAAATCAACCAGGTGGAACTCCTGCATTCTCAGAGTTCTCAGTTTTGAATGGATTGCTCTGACACCACTGTTTAAACCTCAGATCACTACAGCAGACTGCCACTGCAGTCCTGGGCCCCAGTCAAGTGCTGAGCAAGACAAACCACAGCAAAGTAATTAAGTCGAGTCGAAGGCCAATAACTATTACAACTATCTTTCTCACCTTCTACCTTTCTCATCCTTTCTTTAGCCCGATTCATATACTTAGTTGTGGTGTCCCGCACCAAAAGCAGCAGACCTACTCATAATTCACCTGCTGTCCATTTCACCATTCATTAGAGATGGATAAGAGATAGTGATAAGAGACAGAGGAAGACAGACATATAGACAGACAGACAGACAGACAGACAGACAGACAGACAGACAGACAGAGTGTGACCCGTACATTAAACAGAACAGAGTAGCGCTCCATCCTGTTCCTGTGAAGTTTGTGAACAAGAGCCAAGCTCCGCATTCTGCTGCCATGACTGCCTCAGCACAAACACAATATGTCGGTACTGAACAGCCCCGCTGCTTGGTGTGAAAACTCCCCCCCTCTGTGAATAATCACCATCACCCTTATGATTCTGTGTGCTTGTGTGGCGAGAATAACCTCTACGATGAATTCACACAGCATACTGCATACATGATACAAGTGCTGCGGTTTGCATGAGGTGATATTAACAGTGATTCTGAGTTAGAGAGAGAGAGAGAGAGAGAGAGCAAACAAGTACCGGTACTCAGAGTGGAGGAAAAAAACATTAAAAAAAAAAACCTGCAGGTGCCCTCAGCTCCGTATCTGCTCTGCTGCTTGCAGAGGTTATCAAGAGTTACTTCACTGAGCCTCAATGCATTTGTTAAATAATCATATTATAAGGGCATCCGGGTGGCACAGGAGAAGAGTTCCTGCCCCAGGGGAAAAGTCCCTGCCCACCACAAGGGTTTCAAATCCCCCATGGTGCATCCGGCTTGGCGGGGCCTCCGACGAAACACAATTGGCGATATTTGAGTCGCTGAACTAGAGACTCCTACAGGTGGGCCAGGGTGCCTGTTCAGCAGGGTGTCTAACGGCGAAGGATAGTGTGTTTATCTGCATGTGTTACATTCTCCCAGTGAGGGTTAGGGTGTCTCCCTGTCAGGTGAAAAGAAGTGGCCTGGAGGAGTCATGTGTATCTGAGGAGACACATGCTCGCATACTCCCTTAATGAACCAAACGGCAGTGACAAGGGACTACAGTATAAAGTGGAATTTGGAATTGGCAGGACTAAGTTAAGGAGAAAAAGTGTGGGGGGGGGGGGGGGGGGGGGGAGTTAACATATTATGCTGCGCTTTCTAAAAGTTAACAAGCACACAATTCAGCAAGCAAAGTGTAATCTTTTCAACACACAAGGTTGAATGTTTGCGTTCAGCTCTCAACCTCTGAAGCGTGACTCATTCAGCATGAATCTGAGATCTTGGATCTCTTGCTATTGCTCAGAAATGAAAGCTAGTTGGGGGCGCTGATGGCCAGGTTGGGGGCGCGTGCCGTGTGGCCTTTGATGCCTGGCGGCGGGCGAGTCCCGGGTTCGATTCCCGAACACAGCGGTGGATTTGCTGGGTGTGACTCCCCGGCTTTCTCCCTGTTTCCTGTCTCTCTCCACTGTCCTGTCAGTGAAGTTTGAGAAGCCCCACGTCTAGTCAGTGAATTATGACTGTGTTCAACTGATAGTGTTGGAAAAAGTGCTGATATTGAGTCCTTGAGCATCTTAGCAATCCCCTGCATGCAACCAATATATGGCGTGGGGTGTGTCTATTGACGTTTCATAGCTTCCTAAGGAGTCCAAAGCTAGCAGATTTTTAGCATGTCGAGCTTCTTATCATGCCACTGTAATAAAGAATAAAGTTTATTTCGAGACAGTGCTTGGGTTACAGTCTGCGGCCAACACTTTCCTGCGTGCAGTTTAAGGGCTGCAACGTGGCACCCATACTACAACCTGGCCAAACTACGTCTTCGACCAGACACTCTGTAGTACCCAGGCTGCTATCGGGTTTCCCTGGCGACGGCAAACTCCAAGGGGTACGGGCGGAACGTACGGGACGGTGCCAAGCTTCCGGAATGCTGTGCACTGGGCATTCCGACTGGGAGTTCAGCACGGGATAGAGTAACATGACTGATTCTGCAGAAGTCTTAGGCTTAGAAGTAAACCTCCTCTCTTGTTGAACTACCCTCATGATGCCACTAGAATGGAAGACATTTTTGATCATGCATTGTTGTGAAGTAATCTGTAAGAAGATGTATGGAATCAGACCGATTCGAGTTAAATACATGTTACACTATTGCTACACGTTTTTTCTCTTCTGTCGTGCTAATTTAGGACCGGGTAGGGGTTGCAGGCTTGTGCAATAGCTGCCATTGGTATTTGCTGAACAAGCTATCACACACCAGCAACGGTGAAATGGTTTGCAGGTTCATGTCTGGAGGCGATAGTGAAGCTCACCTCAATGAGTTTGTCCAAGGACACCAAGAGGTCTTAAAGCGATATTTTCCCAATGTTCAATACACTGTAGGGCTTGATAAAGTCGAGATAAAATACAAACACCATCTGTTATTCACAGAGGCATGGAATCTTGGTGAGTCCATTTCTATATGAATTGGATACATAAAAATTGCTTGATTAAGCTTGATTACTGTGCTTCTTTGTACCGTAGTGGACAAATGTGGATGGAATACTGTAGGAACGTTTTTGCTTAAACCAAATTAACTGTGGGTGATGCTCCTAGAGGCCATTAACTTGGTAGTTAATGAGAGGGAGACGGTTCCTAATTCATGCTTGGGGAAAGGGAAGACCTCCCCTTGCATCCACTGTCAAAACCCCAAGTCAATAAACCGACGTCTCCATTTTACCTGCCTGGGAAAGCTATCAGTGTCTCGGCAGAGGAAAACGTGAAATACAGTCGGGTGAATGACATGCTGTAGTAAAGATGACTCGTGTAGTACAGCAGTAGTCAGAACTCTGTCATAATGTGTTGATATGTCATCACTATTCTTCAGCAACACCACAGTGGCTACTGAAATGACTGGTTGCCAGTGCATGTCACACACACTGCCACAGCTGAAAAGCAAAACTTTTTAAAAAACTGTTTGGCAAAACTAGCGATAGATCACTGTTGTGGTTATTAAATTATGACCATAGCAAGACCATGTGGCTGATTACAATAACTGTATGGCAAGAAAAGACAATTTGGGACCACTCATTGTACGACTGTTGGGATACATCTTAGGATTGACATTTATCTGCTTGACCAGTAGATGTACTGCGTAAACATACTGATACTTGTGACGCCGTGGTCATAGTAACTGCTTTATCAGGACACTGTAGCCTATGTCCAATGATACAAGATGCATCTGGTTGTTTTTTCAAGGATTAATTTTGGGCTTTCTTATGCCTTTATTGATAGGATAGTAGGCTGACAGGAAATGGGGAGAGAGATGGGTAGTGACAAGCAGCAAATGCCGTACAAACAAACAAACAAACAAACATGTATTCTATTGCTAGTTTGATCACTTCAAATACTCTTTCATCTTAAAATAACTGATAACCGAAAACAGCCGATCTACAAGCTCACAACACATGTAGATCGGCTATTTTCGGTGCGCGACAGGCTTTCATAGAAGACATGCTTTGGAATCCAAATGACTTATATCAGTCGTTAATCCATGTATGACTCATATGTCCTGGTCACATAATGTGACCGGTACTTTATTCTCTATGTAAACTTAAACTTAAAAATAAACTTGAGATACTGCCTTGGTGTCATCTTGTTCTCTGAACTCACTGCTTGCTTACAGAGGAATAGTTCAAATTTCACTCACTACCCATAATAGAGGATCACTCTCACGGACACATCGAGGGTCTTACTGTATGAATTCGCTTCATTAACAGCGAATAGCAAAATACAGCTGATCTACAAGCTGAAGTTGTGAGCTTGTAGATCTGCTATTTTCACTCCATGTTGTGGTGGTTAAAGCACAAACCAATATGTTTTGGAATTAGTTTCAGTCTCCATTGAAACATGAATTATTGATCAGTAACAGATCAAGTATTAATCTCATTCTGAAACCGTAAGGCCTTCATCCATCTATTATGTATTAGGACATACTTTATAATGTGTTAGGAAATATAATCAATGGAGTCAAAGTGAAGGAAAAAGGGGCAGATCTGGAGTCAGTGGAGGTTAAGGAAACTGCAAAAAGAACAGATGAAAGGGGAGGAGTTAAGAGGGCAAAGGCAAATCTCCAAGTTCACAATATGTTTGGTACAGTATACTGTATGTGTCAGCAAACCCACGCACACACCGCCCCTGCTACACACATCTAGTTTAGCTTGCTGTAGAGACGGTACATGCACACTATGGTACAGTTTGCACAGCTATTTGGATGCACCACCTACAGAATACTGTACGCACGTGCGCGCACACACGCTCTCGCACGCGCGCACACACACACACACACACACACACACACACACACACACACACACACACACACACACACACACACACACACACACACACACACACACACACACACACACACACACACACACACACACACACACAGTGTCTAGTGGCGGCTAGG
This sequence comes from Gymnoscopelus microlampas, assembly GCF_963454915.1. NCBI lineage: Eukaryota > Metazoa > Chordata > Actinopteri > Myctophiformes > Myctophidae > Gymnoscopelus > Gymnoscopelus microlampas. The sequence goes on along the minus strand of NC_139951.1, from coordinate 29,567,681 downwards.
AGTGAGACAGGCTGTATGGATTTCCTCAGACTGGTCAGTTGAGCTCAGGTCACACAGCCAAATGCTCCCACTGTGTGTGTGTGTGTGTGTGTGTGTGTGTGTGTGTGTGTGTGTGTGTGTGTGTGTGTGTGTGTGTGTGTGTGTGTGTGTGTGTGCGGTAGTAACATACAGTTAAGACACTGCAAGTCATTATTTAAAGGTCTCAATCCACTCACATGTATGAGAGGGGATGATATGTACATCAATCTAAAACATTCTATAATATCCTAAATATCACTATGGACATGTTGCAAGGTTAGAATCTAGACTGGAAGAACAGATTAATAATGAATGAATGAATTTGGTTCCATTTGTACTGAGTTACAGTTCCGTAACTCCTCAAGGACCCCTGGGGTCCTTGAGTTTGAGAACCAGTGGGTTAAACATGCAGTGGTGACAAACGGTTGTGATATGTCTGAGAAGACACGTTAAAGACACAGTGTTCTTGCCACGTATCTACAAGCATCAGCTGTCCAACGCACCACAGATTGTTTTGACCGGTCGCCGTGCCAAAGGTCCTCTCATTCACTTCACACCTGTCTCCTCGAGTCCTCGGTCCCGCATGACTCCCACCGTGCTGTTCCACTCGGACAATAGTGATCATCCAGATAAATATCAAAACATATGGGCTCTAATGCAGCCTGACAGCGAGTCGCAGGTTCGATTCCCGAGCCCAAAAAGCTTTGCTGCGTGTCACTTCCCGACTCTCTCTACCTGTTTCCTGTCACTCTCCACTAAAGGCAGAAATGCCGAAAAAAAATATCTTATAATAAAATAAATTAAACATGTTTGAAAATGGTCGGTACGGCCCCGAACGCCCTGTCAGCAAATCGGGAGGCTTAAGATTGGATCTTTGAATCGCTCACGCCAGAGGACAGTCTTGCCCGATAATCGCTCCCGATCTAAACTGGGGTAGGAGGGGCGTTCTCTAGCGCAAATACCTATTATTTTGCAGTGTGCATATCCTTACGGTACAATAACAGGTGAAAGGTTTGACCGTCACATCCTTTTTTGGAATGGGTAGGGGGGGAATCTGATTACTGAAGAAGAAGTCACATGTAAACTGGGGTTTTAGATTAATCACATTACGTGATTTTCTGCCCTTAACCATAATCCTTGTGCATCGTGCAATTAAACATGGTTTATGTGGTTGTGAAAATCAGGCGTTTTTGTCTTAATCAGTAAAGAGAAATCAGCAGACAATGGTATTAAAAAGTGAATAACAAGCCTTGACACACAGACGGACTGAACTCTGTATGAACCACATGACTGAATCATCTCTCACTGAACACATTGTTCTGTACAGGGCCTTTTGTGAGCGGAGTCCGCCTGCCGTTCTATCGATTCAATCATCATATAATCATTGACAATGTATTTATAAACATAAAATATGCTATATACATTATGCCCTGTAGGACTGTGAGCCATTCAGTCATCCTACAGTATGTAATCAACATAATGCATACTGGAGTACTGTCCATTACAACCAAAGCTTCCGCACCAATTATCCATTTATATCTTCGTCCACATTATATGTAGACAGATACTGTAGATAGATAGACAGACAGACAGACAGACAGACAGACAGACAGACAGACAGGCAGGCAGGCAGGCAGGCAGACAGGCAGGCAGGCAGGCAGGCAGGCAGGCAGGCAGGCAGGCAGGCAGACAGACAGACAGACAGACAGACAGACAGACAGACAGACAGACAGACAGACAGACAGACAGACAGACAGACAGACAGACAGACAGCTCAAGAAAGCAAGCGAGCTCAAGAAAGCATACAATCTTTCCCCTCTCTCTCTCTCTCTCTCTCTCTCTCCCCCAGCGGGCCTTTGGTTGCCATGACTACACCCATTAACACCTGCCAAGCTACAGGTCCCTCATGTATCTCTTTCCCTCTCTTGGTTTATTCCTCTCTCGCTCTATCTCTCGGCTCCGCTCTTTCTCTCTCTCCCTGTCTGACATTTTGTAGGCCGCCCTGAAATCCACAACAAGACTCAGTAAGTGCACTTAGAGAAGAAGAGAGAGACAATAAGTCAGTGGTTTTCAAAGTGGGGTCCGGGGACCCCCAGGCCAGGGGTCCTTGGGGGAGTTCCAGGGGGTCCCCAGCAAAATGTGTTAATACAGCATCAGAATCATTTTAACCACTTTATCCATAATTTATATGTTGGTTATTAAAAAATAGGAGATATACAAGCTCAAAGCGCGTCACTTACATTGGCTATTAAAAAAATAGGAGATATACAAGCTGTGAGCTTGTAGTACAGTATGTGCTATTTTTTTTCAAGCGTTATTGCATTTTGCAAGTACTACAGTATATGTGTTAAGTCACACTTAAAAACACAGAGCAAATAAATGATCACATACAGTACTAGCGATTTGTGGCCCTGGGTGAGAGGCGTGATCAAATTAGCGAGATGGTAATAACTTGGGGTGCAATCGTTAATCGAACTAATCTATTTAATAGATAGGTTTTTAACAGCTTCACGGGGGTATGACAAACTATAAAATAGGGCTTAAATGGTTAATCAGACTAATCAATTCAGTCAATTATAAAAATGAATCTATTAGAATTGACCTAAAACAATATCTATCGTCCTGGAGGACTTCGTGTCATCTGGCCCTTTCTCCAGTCCAACCTCTCTCTCTCTCTCTCTCTCTCTCTCTCTCTCTCTGGAGTAATCAGACTAACACAGTTTTTTGTCAAATCACTTCCTCATTCATTCATCCTGCCAGTAATCGTCTCTTCTTCCTCGTCTTCTCCTTTCCCCTACTTCTCTCATCGTCTCTCGGCACAGAATGGGAGCGACTGACTGCCCGGTCAGGTCTCATCAGCCGATGTACCAATACATCCTGTCCTCTTCCCTCTCCTCTCTCTCTCTCTCTCTAACTCTCTCCAGCTCTGTCTCGGCCATCTCCTCCACCTTCCATTCATTCTTATAGATTAGTTTCTCGTCTCTGTCTCGCTTCCATTGTTGTGCCTCTTCTCTATGCATTTTAATTTTATGCCCCCCCCCCCCCCCCCCGCCCCATACACACATTTTCTCCTCTCTCCTCCCTTTCAAAGCTTTTGTCTCAGCCCCACCTCTCCCCCCTCCTTTTCTCTCTCTCTCGGTTCGTAATTCATCAAGTACGGTAGTACAGTATTCAATAACATTGGACCAAGGTTCTCTGTTACTAACACACATTTGGCAGTAGTTCCTCAGTCTTAACCCATTAAAACCAGGGAAGCATCTGTGTCATTTTAGATTTTAGTGTTGGCTATTAAAAAATAGCAGATATACAAGCTCACAGCATGTCACTTCATGCCACACTGCAAGCTTTTTTTTTTAATCTTGAAAGTGTGAGAATTACTGCTTTAGAGGGCATTTGTAGAATCCTCGGCCTCAGGTCTTAATGGGTTAAGTGGCGAGCCGTGTCTGTAGTCTAGTGTCTGAATGATTACTGTACAGTATGTTCTAATCTACACTGTAATGCAGTGCACATTTGAGTCCTGTGTCATGTCTATAATGCCAGTGCCTGTATAGCCTGTAGTCGTGCATTAAACCACTTAAAGTAAGCCCTGGTTTCCAAAATGTTTACATTTGTTTTCAAGATATTGTCAAAAACAATTCACATTTTTTATGAATTAAGCTGATCTTCAGGCTCTAATGACAAGCCCAAAATAGGGACGCCAGGGTTAAAGTCACCGGTCATGACAGCACCAGATGGACTGAGGCTGATTTCCTTGTATGAGCCACACACTTGGCATTAACCACATGAACCCTAGTGTCCCTACTCTGGGCATGTCATGTAATGGGCGAACATTCGGAGAAAACACTGTAACGGCCAATCCACAAGCTCAAAATGCATTGTTGTGTCGAAGAAATTTGTGTCTCTATTTTCGCCAGTGGTTATTACCCATTATCCCTAAACTTCTTTGCAATTTTTTACTATTTAAAAAAAAAAAAAATAGTTCAACTAGCGACACATTGTGAGCTTGTAGATTGGCTATTTGAACTATTTGAAAATGTTTTTAAGAATAGTAAAAAAAAAATGGCAAAGAAGATTAGGGATAATGGGTGAGGCACTGGCGAAAATAGGGCCCTTGGTGTAGAAGGGCAAAAAGGAGGTGCAGAGTACAGATCCCAGTGGGACCCCGGGCAACTGGAGTATACGGTTCAAGTGATTTTGTATACGGAAGATCAAAGACGTGACGATACACTACTCATCACCCTGCAAGCCCTCTCCCCTTCCAAATTACAGCATTCATGTGAAAGGATGAATTACAGCATGTGTGTTCCCTACCCGCTCCTCCGGGAGAGATGATAGCACCTGTTACACACGCCAGGACGAGATAGAGAAGACCCTGCGTATGTGTGTGTGTGTGCGTGTCTGTGCGTGTGCGTGTGCGTGTGCGTGTGCGTGTGTGTGTGTGTGTGTGTGTGTGTGTGTGTGTGTGTGTGTGTGTGTGTGTGTGTGTGTGTGTGCTTGTGTACACGTGTGTGTGTATTTACGGGAACAATTAGAGTAAGAAGTGAAGTGTGGAAGAGCTGACCTCACATAAGGCAGCCCTATAGAACGGAGCTGCTTAGCCAGCAGTATCATTCACAGCTGTAAGACACACACAGACACACGCACACACGCACGCGCGCACGCACGCACGCACTCACTGTTCTTTCTAAGACTATAGCTCGATTTACGCATTTTGAGCTCGTAGCTCCGCTATGTTCGGCGCACGACACCGCCGTACCACGAAGTGTAAATCAGGCTTAAGCAAGACTTTGGACGCCCTAACCGGAATACTCATCTTAACAGTAAAACTCTTCTCCTAAAGAAAGGGAGCCTTTTCTGTGTCAAATCTAGCGTTGTGGTCTTTAATAATTTTCTCTGGGTTCCTTCTTTAGAGGACTTTTTGGCCCTCAGCCTACACATCACACGTACACGCGCACACGCGCACACACACACACACACACACACACACACACACACACACACACACACACACACACACACACACACACACACACACACACACACACACACACACACACACACACACACACACACACACACACACACACACACACACACACACACCCCGCACTCCACCCACTCACCTAGCGTGGACATATACAGTACGTTTAAATCACGGCGATTTCAGCTAAGCGCAGGAAAAGCCTATCTTAATCAATGTGAAGGAGGAAGACAGTGTGTTCTCTGTTTAACATCTCAACCTATTAAGCAAATTGGTTGAAACGTGCCTTGTCGATGCAACATGCTGCCATGGATTCGCCACAACCCTTCTTCTGGAGAGTAATGTCTCACGTGTCTGACGTCTAGGCATTTTTGTAAAGGGCAAAATATTATGTCAAATTTTAAAGACTACAGATCTAAACGCTTGCAATTTAATTCCTCACACCATGAGCGCATTGTGAGCTTATAGATCAGCTATTTTAGCTAATCATAATGCAAGTATTATGCTTAAGTGGTCTTGTCCCTCCCTTCATCACCTCCTTCACGCATCTTCTTGCTGTTACCAACATCTCCTCCTCTCCCTTCTCCACCCCACCACCCCTCCAATTCTCCATCATATTCTACTTCTTTTCTCCTCTCCCCCCTCCCTTTCTCTCCCTTTTGTCCTCTCTCCTTTCTCACCCTCCTCTCCCATTTCCTGTTGTTTCCTCTCCTTTATCCTGCACTTTCACTTGCCCCCCCCTTCTTTTTTTTAAAGACTGCTCTAGGTGCTGAGTAGTCTTATAGGTTACGGTGTCGCTCACCGAAAAAGACCAAGGATTCTTGCATTGTAAGTTTGGCTTTACAGTATCCGGCGGAGTTAACAACAGGTGCCTATAGAGTAGGAGCCGCTATCCCACCCATCCACAGTACAGTCTGAAGTAACAGCTCTGTGGAGCGCGCACATGTCCACAAGAAAGCCATTTGAGAAAGACGTACGAGGCAAATCCTTGTGAATTAAAATTCAAGATTTTCTGGCAGTGCAACGGAAATATCATGAGCGATCCTCATCGGTGCATGAGAAAACCCTTTAGAATGACAGTAAGAAGAATGCCACAGCCCCAAAGGTTTTCCCTTTGTTTGAATCTCTAGAGAACATCCACGCAAAGAACAATGGAATAATAGTAAAGAAATGTAATGAACTACCCCACATAAACGCACACTCATCAAATTACTGGCAAAAACAAAAAAAAGCACCACAAGATAGTAGATAACACCCCTAAACACAAAAAGTCACACTGCCACTGAATGGCTGAGAACGAAGCCACAGCAAATACAGTCCAGAGTCTAGGAGGGAACCATGATTACAAAATAAACCGTTCTCCATCAAGAAATATCTCATTAAAAGGAAGAAAGTTGTGATCTCTACCATGAGCAAAAAATAAACCCTTGTTCAATTTACACAGATACAAATAGAAGCACACACAGCTCCAGGTCACCTGAAACAAATCCTGTTTTACAGAAGAAATCACCCAAGAGAAAAACAGAAACACAGACACACACTCTCAGAGACGCACACAAAAACACACAAAAGAAAAGCAACTCAAGCCTGAGTGAAATCAACCCAGTCCCAGCCAGCCTTTGTTTACACACCCTCCCATCTTTCTCTCGTTTGGTGTTTTACCTTCTTTTTTTCTTTCTTCTTTCGTGGAGCCAGCTTCCCCGAGGACCTGTCTTTAACTCCCTCACTCATTTCAGCAGCTGTGTGTGTGTGTGTGTTTCCCAACAGCTGTAATGTGTGTGTGTGTGTGTGTGTGCGTGTGTGTATCCAAACAGGGGTATTTTAATCCAGCATGGGGAGGCAGAAAGCAGTGGAGTGGCAGCCACACTCAGCACACGCAGCGACCGACTCGCTCGCTTACTCACACCCTCTCACACACACACACACACACACACACACACACACACACACACACACACACACACACACACACACACACACACACACGTGCGCTCTCACACACACTCAAACACAGGAGAGGAGCCAGTGAGGCTGGCTGGCTGTCTGGAGCCGCGCAGAGGCCGAAAGGCACATAAACGCACGCACATTATCTTTCTCTCTCTGCCTTTTTCTCTCTCTCTCTCTCTCTTTTTCTGTCTCTATCAGACACACCCCCTTCCACAATCTCTCTCTCTCTTCTTTTTCAAATGTATGCGAGGACACGTACTGCATTTTCCCTCACAAGCTCTTATGCACTCGCTGTCTCTCTCACACACAAACATACACACACGCGCAAACAAACGCGCGAGCACACACTTCACTTCCACCCCGTGCCTCTCTATCTCCTGCAAACTCAACAAGTGGCAGGAGAGCAGTGAGGAGCTAGGCAGAGTCAGAATGACTGAATGACAGTAGACAGTGTGACTAAACTACAAGCTGGCTTCCATTCTCTCTTCAAATCTCTTTCACTTCTTCCTCTCTCTTCATTTCTTTCTTTGAATAAAGTGAGGTGATCTACATCTGTCTCCTCTCTCTCTCTCTCTCTCTCTCTCTCTCTCTCTCTCTCTCTCTCTCTCTCTATCCCTCCTTATCAATAATGAACAAAGATAGGGGAACCCCTGATGACAGATGACAGATGACGACCTCTGCTGCGTGTCACTCCCCATCTCTCTCTGCCCATTTCCTGTCAGACTACTATACTATCTAATAAAGGCAGAGAAAGTCAAAAAATATATTTAAAAAAAGAAGTGTGTGTGTGTGTGTGTGTGTGTGTGTGTGTGTGTGTGTGTGTGTGTGTGTGTGTGTGTGTGTGTGTGTGTGTGTGTGTGTGTGTGTGTGTGTGTGTGTGTGCGTGAGAGAGAGAAAAAGAGAGTGAGAGAGGATTATACCAGTGTGAGGCAGTTTGCCCAGTGCAATTATAACTGAGACACCAATAGGGATCACACACGGGCATACTCAGTGTATCACACACACACACACACACACACACACACACACACACACACACACACACACACACACACACACACACACACACACACACACACACACACACACACACACACACACACACACTCAAATAAATGCACGTGCAAAAGCAGACACTGAGCCCTAAATACACTGAGCCGTTAGGCGTACATTTTCCATTGAATGTGAATTACAAGTATTTCAAGTAGTCGTGTATCCTTTTGGGTAAGACTCAATATTAAGGCCGGGTCTATAATGAATTATAAACATTTATAAGGAGTGTTATAATCTTTTAAACGCATTATAATGCATTATAAATGTGATTATAATGCATTATAGACCCGATCTTAATATACAGTGTTACCCTTCCAATTTCACTTGTTTATGATGAGTTCTCAATCTCCTGATTGGATGAAATTGTTATCTATTTTCTGTTTACTAAAGAGCTGGAGAGACAGGGAGATCCCTATAACTGAACAAAAGCTCAGTTCAGTAATGACAATAATCTGAATATAGTTATTCAACACTTTAAAAAAGTACTTTTAACTAATGTGTTTCATTGATGTGTGTGAATGGGTTAATGTAATGCCAATACAATATTTGTCTGGTTAAAATGTTAAAAATAATATTCCATGTTTTTCAAAAATGTTCAAGATTTTGAAAATAGCAGTTCAACTGTACAAGCTCACGACGATGCAACGCGTTGTGAGCTTGTACAGTTGTAGAGCGGCTATTTTCAAACAGCCAATGTATATAGGTTTAAAGTAGTTCCACTGAATGTGATGCTAATTTAGCTGGGGACCCACCTGGAACCCCCTCAAGGACCCCTGGGGGTCCCCGAAGCCCACTTTTGAGAACCACTGCTGTATACCATCATTATGTACTCTTTGGCCCCCACTCTCCCGTCTCACATCACTTGGATGTCTAAAAGCAAAAGGTGAAAATGCCAACTATCTTAAAAATATAATTGACACAAAATCATCAAGGGATGTACTGTCAGTGTGCATGTGTGGAGAGAGACTGAACAGCCACATCTCTGCACTACCTTTACACGCAGTTTGACCTACTCTAGACTGACATCTGCTGGCCACAGCCTGTTAGAGCCAAAGCAAAATAGACATTCTAAATCCACTATTTGTAAAATGTACATGAGTGCCTGCTATGCCTTACCTCCCTTCACCAACACAAGTAACCCAATCCTTTTAAATTTGGCAAAATCTATTCTTCCCTTTCAGTTAGGCATTGGCCATGGAATGCTGGACAGCAAAATGTGTTAATTGAACTCTTAAGAGTGTAAAAATTGACCCATACGGGTTAAATGAATACTCCTATTTTGGTATGTGTAAAGCAGGTAGTGGTGCTCCACAGAGTCCCGTCCTAATAGGCCGTACAGTAGTTATGCACGGGTCAGGTTTTTTCATAACCCTCCCCAACCCGTCCTGCAAAACAATATATAAATCAATGACCCGGCCGGTCCTGCCAGCCGCAAAAAAAAGTAGCCTACCGACCGGCTTTTCAACACACTAGCAACGTCAAGTCTGTCCATTCAATCGCTTTTGAGAGGGGGGGGGGGGAGGTAGGGAGTAGGGAGAGAGAGAGGGAGAGAGAGAGGGGTAGGGAGAGAGAGAGAGAGAGAGAGAGAGAGAGAGAGAGAGAGAGAGAGAGAAACGGGAGCAAACGGAAGCGAACAGTACCATTTATTCAGCACCATTCAGTTTAGCTGCTATAGACAATTCATATTTTCCTGTCCTTTATAATTGTGTAGGCTACATGACAGAACATCAAACGATAAAGTAGATAGATACAGTGGGTGGCCTACAACGGTTACATGTTGCCTTTCCGACATGTCGCCTTTCCGACGTTAACGAACCCTATACCTAACCCTAACCCTAAGAACCTCAAAGATTACCTAGTCCACAGCACTCTTAAAGGAACGAATAGACCAACTAACAAGAGACCAGATTACTTTAAAACAGCCCAAATGGTAACCAACAGGCACAACAAAAGAGTGTTTGGCATTAAACAAAGAATGCAGGCTAACACTAAAAACTGTATTTACTTAATCACCTGCACCAAGTGTGGCCTTCAATATGTGGGTGAAACACAAAACACAATCGCCACCAGATTAAACCAACATAGATATAATATAAACAATGGCAAGAAGACCAATTTGATAATTGTTCAACACTTTATGACACATGGAATAAACTCCCTAAAAGTCACTGGCTTAGAGCATAACCCAAATTGGACAACAGGACAGAGACAATATAACGAAAGACAATGGATAAAAAGATTGGACACAATTTTTCCAGAAGGACTGAATATGACAAACACCAGAAACACACAAACCAACCCTTCTTAATTCACTCAAATTAACTCACAGAAACACACAAAGAGACCACCAGGTACTTAGAGAACTAAAAGAACAAAGACCCACCAGAGAAAGGAGGAATAACACCCGACCATTAAGGACAATCACAGACACGTCAACGACCCTAGGGGAAGGCAAGGGGCTTCTCCCTGACCCATAGCTTAAAGACCCAAATAGGTGTGAGGGTGATCAACCCAAATGCCCACTCAAGCCTTCAAAAGGACTAAGTGGGCCAAGACACACACAATCAAACAATGGACCTAGGAAGACTTAGATGAACAAATGTGAAATAATAAGGACCTTAAAATTAAAAGGGGTTAAGGCCCTCATTACTCTAACCCCAACCCCTGTAGCAGAAATGGAGAATTGTATCAGTCCCAACAAAGACACACTATTGACCAAGTAGTCACAGGGAAGGTTAGTTGGGGTACACGCAGTCCCCACAAACATCATTTACGATTCTGTGCCTATCGGTACATAACTCGGACGGCGCTGAGTCGACTAGCAGCCCAGCGGCTGGTCGACGCGGGCACTCGCGCCTGGAGGCGCTCGGGCGCGTCTCCTCAGCCTTAAGGTCTGCTGAGTCGGCGCGCCTCCGTCATGGTCCAAAACTATATTTGTTTTCTTAAATCTTTTATTGAGTCCTAATCCTGTACCATTCTTATAATGAGATTATGGATGATTTTTTGGTATGCGGTCCAGGTGGGACTCAGGATGACTGGACTTACCTGCCATGCACAGTCCCCAGTGAACATTTCTCACAAAGTTCACTGGCATTTCTATTTCATGTTATAGTTTGTAAACATGCCCAAAAACATAAACCTTAAAGAAAGGTAAAATGGTTAACCCTAATTATAATAATAAAAATGTTTTCCCCCCCTCCCTCTAGGAAAGGGGTAACAGCCAAAAAGAGCTTAGGGCAAAGATTTAGAATGTAGTCTAAAGGAATACTTAATTAAACAGAATGTGAAATTATATGGACCTTAAAATTAAAGAGTAGCAGGATCCCAAAAAGACTTTCTTTCAAAAATAAGATGGCGAGAGCAAAAATTCCTTGCTCTGCCTTTTTCTGAAAGGATGACCTTTCTAAAAAGGCTTAGCACTGAAGTCCGACCCTAACCATTCCCTAACCCTAACCTTAACCGCACGCGGAAGCCACTAGTCGGAGTGGCGAGATGTCGGTATGGAAGGCGGTTACCCCTACAACTACAACATAAGGGACATTCAAATAAATAAAGTTGACATGCAGGCAGTGGGATATCATTAGAGGCAGCTGTGCGTAATTGATCAAATAAGCAACCCATTGAACACAAGCTCATGATTCCAGGAGGAGAGAGAGGGGAGAGCAGGAGATAGGGAGAGAGAGAGAGAAAACAGGAGAGAGAGAAGGTACCAGAATGCTTTTTCTTTTCTTTATTTTTGTTGTGTGTTGTTGACCCGCTCCGCCCGCCAATTGCGTCTGAAATCTTGACTGTGCATCACTACCGTATAGTGCTCGTGGTCACAATAAATCCACAATATTAGCGAGCTTAGGGGATGGTCGGGCCCGAGAGGACCCAGATAATCACATCAGAGGTGAAATATGTGCATCGATTAGTGATGATGAGAGTGAGACATGACAGACAGAAAGAGCTTTCTAATAAGATAAGAAGAGAGCAAATGGATGGGCGAGATCAGACAGGCCAGTCTGTGTGTTTATCATGTTTAGATTTCTATGTGACACTCCTCATTGCAGTGACATGAACACAGACTGACTGATCGCAAAGGTACAAAATACATTACTGCTGAGTGACGTTTGCTGTTGCTTCCTGTCAGCGAGGATGTGAACCTTGACCCCCAAAACAGTTGATGGTTGACAGTGTGCGTGTGCGCGCACACGTGTGTGTGTGTGTGTGTGTGTGTGTGTGTGTGTGGTTGACTGGTGTCAAATACTGTAGTGAAAAGCCTGCACTTCCAAAATGTACTGTGCTTGTTTGACCGAATAGACTAACGCTTAAAACATGAAAATTAGGGATGTCCGATATTATCGGCCTCCCGATATTATCGGCCGATATTAGCATAAAAATTGATATCGGGAAAATATCGGTATCGATTTTTGAATTTTTTTTTTTTTTTTTTTTTTTTTTTGCTTTATAAATAAGTTACAGGAGTTCTTACTGTATATGGTGTGTGTGATATGAAATTTGAGCTTACCCTAATCACAATAATCCCCGCATATATCGGTATCGGTTGATATCGGTATCGGTAATTAAGAGTTGGACAATATCGGTATATCGGTTATCGGTAAAAAAGCCAATATCGGACAACCCTAATGAAAATGTCTCCTCATGTCATGTGAAAAATATTTCCTTTTACTTTCAGATCCCACCTATATCTTAACAAACTAATACAGGCCAACATTATACATACATCCATATAATCACGACAGTATCACTCTCTTACTTAAACCCTACGTCACTGAGCAGGTTCCGCCAGCGTCTATACTTAGTCCCCACCTTTTTCCCTCTACGCCAAATCTCCTTGCAGAAAATAGCCTATCCACAAGCTCACACCACGTTGCTTTGCGACGCATTACTTGTGAGCTTGCGGATCAGCTACTTTCGGTGAGTGTTCGCCTGCTATGACATGCAGAAAACAGGGACGCTGGGGTTCAAGTGGTTAACTGTAAAACTCAAATACCAAAGATTCGGATGGCATGTTTCCACATCCCCGTTCAGTAAACCATCCATCTGCGATGAACAATAGGCTTCAGTCTTCCTGATAGATCAATGAGATAAGGTGCTGCATACACTGTTCTCTACCATTTCCTTTACAACTCAGTCGAATAGAAGACTAAATTCCCACAGGAAAATGCTCGCTCCAAATTGACCCTTTTGGGACAAACTACTTTTGTGTAAGAGAAGGGGAAAAAAATCTGTCTATGTTCCGACTGGCAGACCAAAATCTAATTTTTGACATATCCAGATTGTAATCACAAGCAAATTGGATTTGCCTGGAGTCTGAACTCCCAGATATTACCCAGCGTCTACCACATTACATAGGACATCCAGCTGGGTGATGCTGCATTTGTAGCCCTGAGGAAATAAAAACATCCTTGAGCTTGAACACGTTCAGACATAGTCCCCTATAGTGATGATGTCACTCAGTATTTCTGCAAAATTAATGTCAATTTCATGAGCTTATGGAAAAAATAACTTTGCCCTATGTGTTTGGGGTCAGGGTTGCAAGCTAAAACACTGTGTTTTCAGGCTCGTTTGCATACTAGTGTTTTCATAAGTCTTTTTTCAAGCTAAGCAACCTTTTGGGGGGGGACCAAACCGCATGCCAGAGAACCACAAAGGGTTACAGAGAACCTGGGCTTGTGTCGGCTTGTATAAGTAGGAATTACTGACATCAAACACGCCAATATCACCTTAGTGAAAGACAAACTGATAGAGGAGCAGGGCTACATCAGGAGATAAACTGTACATGAGTGGCATACTGGCCTTGGTGTATAACGCAGAGGTAGTATTATCTTGAGCTGCTCCGTGAAAAACAGGCAGATGTCACAGAAAGCACAAAATACACAAAGTAACTCAACAAAAGTAGTCTTGTTAAGTACACCCTCTTTTTTATATACACCAAATCTCTGTTGTTAGCCTATTTTCAATGAATGTTGTATGCCTAATATGACGCATACCCAGAATAGGGACGCTAGGGTTCAAGTGGTTGTGTGCTTTCCTTCTCACAGGAATCCATTGATAGTTTTTCATTTCATGCTAAGTTTATAGGACTATCAATAAGTCTCGTCGAAATGTCTTATGTTCAGGGGAAACTAAAGCATATAAGTGCCGATCTACAAGCTCGAAACGCGAGGCGTTTTAAGCTTGAAGATCGGCTATTTTCGTGAAGATCGGCAATTTTCGTGAAGATCGGCTATTTTCACTTTCTTATATTATTTGACAATTTGGCCAATGTTTGACCAGTTTTAAAAGCATAGTTAGTTGATTACTTTTGATGCAGTTATGGCCTTTTTTCCTTTCTTTCATTCTTTTTTTTTAGGTAATAAAAAGGTCTTAAAAATCCTGAAATTGTCACTTCACTGTCATCTGGGGGGACCCCCCCCCAAAAAAATAATCATGTAGGGAGGGACCACCCTGGGGGTCCCGACCGACAGGTTGAGAACCACTGGGCTATATGATACTATATGGATGAACTGGCAGCATGACATGTTTCCATCTAACTGGTGAGCTCATTTCCGGCAGGGCTGTTTGTGAGATTATGTAACTGTCTCTCTGGACAGAAGATGACATGACATGCCATAACAGTATAGGCCTCAGTGAGGCTCAACACACACACTTACACATGCTCAACAAACACACAACACATTATAAGAACTGCAGTGCTGCTCTTGTTGGGTAGCTGCCAACAACAATATCATGTGAGAGCTAAGACAAACACGGACACACCAGCATAACCTAATATAATTACCATTACCCCACTGTTACGATCCAACAATATAGATGTGCTTGCTGGTTGGATTTATTCATTTTTTATGAACCTTATTCCGTTATTCCGTGTGGGGTACTGACATCACAGTCAGGTGGAAACCTTGTAGGCCTATGTCCAAAACTGCTATTTCTCAGGAAATGGAAAACATAACCTGTGTTTCAATGGATCCAATGTAGTTATTATATTAGTCACAACAAGCTCTTGTTAAATACTTTTATCAAGTTCAATATTTATATATAAATATATTATTCTTTTTATATACTAGACCATACCCGTCGGGGGATACGAGCACCCACCCGCTTGTTTCACGGATGTGGCAGCACCGGTGCTTGTTTCACGCACATGATTTGGCTACACGGGAGCCGGGGAACACAAAAACGCTAATAAACAGCTGACATTTGGGGAAAGCGAAAAACGGGCTTCGGTGTTCCGTGCACATACTGTAGTAATGGTCAATGGCTGTGTGCAAATGCAGAGCAATTGCTCCAGCCACTGAGGAGAACCGGGCAGAAGAGATTTTGGGCATGCACAGACAGACAGGCGCACACACAGACGCGCAGAGCATTGTAGAATTATAGGATGTATATATATATATACATAAAAGACACACTTAACTTTCACTTTAACCATTCTTTTAAAATAGCAAAAATAGCCAACGCATTGTGAGATTGTAGATCTTCTATTTTTGCTACTTTTGTGTGACACAATAGCATGACGAAGTAGGGCATTCATTTATGAAAAAAACATAAAAAGTTGAAATATGGAGAATAAGGTTTCTGACCGATAGCAAAGACATAATGTATTTGATAGTCTCTCATACACAAATATAATACCCCCCCACACACCCACCCGTGTGTGTGTGTGTGTGTGTGTGTGTGTGTGTGTGTGTGTGTGTGTGTGTGTGTGTGTGTGTGTGTGTGTGTGTGTGTGGTGTGTGTGTGTGTGCACGCGCGCATGCATGAATGAATGCGCGTGCATGCGTATGTGATGTGATAATAATATTGCACAGTGCGAGAGTAGCTGTAAGTGTGTGTAGTGACATGATATAAACTAATGAGCTACTGGCAGTGTCCCAGCCCAGACGAGAAAACATGAACTTGCCTTAAAGTTGCCTCAAACGACCACAAAAGCACTTTGGACTAAACTATCATAGAGAAACGCTCCCTGGATCTGCCAAATAAAAAAGTGAGATCTATCCCAAAATCTCAGGTTTTCCCACATTACGCCAATTCCACTGAAAGTAACTTGATTTTTCAGGTCACTGATAGTTTACAAAGGAACAAATGGAGACGTGCTTGGACTGGCTGCTCTCTCCCACCACCGTCTCTCTTGGGAAATCTTTCTCTTGGCCTTGAAGTCGGTGTACTGTGTGTACCATGATCCAAGCCAACCCAACCAACACACAGTGAAATCCTGAGTGTTCATTTAACTTTTCAGCGTGGGCAAATGGAACCAAATGAACCCGTAAGGGTACATTTTGGTTCCAGTTGCACAGGCCGAAGAGTTAAATGATCACTCAGGATTTTTACTGTGTACAATCAGAATGGAGCACGTCAGCCAGGTGAGCTGTGCCAAGCCAAACCACATTTCTCCATTCCTTTGCTCCTCTCCCTTCTAGAGCATGTCTCTCATCTTGTTTGTTCGTACTGTACCTTCCTACACAGTAAAACCCTGAGTGCTAATCGGACCATTTGACACTTGACCACCAGACACCAGAGTAAAATGAACACTCAGGATTTTTGCTGTGTCCCCCTGTCCTCTATTCACCCCTGCTGTCCATTCCCATGTTCTTCTTTTCTTGTGTCCTCAAATGCCCCCCCCACCCCACCCCTTCTCCACATGCATTACCTACTCTAGTCCGGGCACAATGCTTTTGATCGTCCCACAGATAAGAGCTTTAACAGGAAAGGGTACTTCCAGTGCCAACAAATGCAGAACATTCTGATCAAGACAAGACCAGACAAAAAAAAACGGACTTTTCATATTCATTTTGTTCAAACAGGCGAACCTGTGTCACTGTCGCGGTGAGCATTTAGCAACTCCTGTTACTGTACATTGATTGCACCTAGGTACTTGCAAATTCTCATACGTTCTTTTCTTGCATTAACACTCAGTTACTTGGTGCAACCCGAAAGCCAACAGGTAAGGAAGGTCACATACCACTTGGCCGTAAAATGTCCTGATAAGCGAGCCTCCGGTTCAATTCCCGGCTAGCCTCGATCTCCAGGCTTTTATTTTCCTTTGCGTTTTGCTCAAAAATAAGAGCCTGGACCAGCCTGTTGACGTTCCTGGCATAGGAAGTGTTTCATTTCCCCAACCAACCAGAGTGCAGTGGGCGTCGCTCCAAATGTTGTGATGTCAGGGCTCTCAATGCTGCACCTTGGGGGAAGAGGAGGGGCATGGGGCGGGGCGGGGGCTGACGGACAGATCGGTGAATCAATGGCCCACACTAGGGCAGCCTAATTCCCTGGCTGGCTGGACCATTTTGCTATATGTAATTTCCCTGCTCTTTGTCTGCTTTTCTTGTCTCTCCCTGCTATTATTATCAAATAAAGGCTTAAAAATAACTTGTTTATTTGATGCCAAAGCAAATACCATGTATGAATCCCACACTTGGCAATGGGCACCGGCCTACTCGGGAACGATGCAAATTGGGAATGATGCAAGTTTGGATCGCATGGCCCACCCGGTTATGCAATACCTGTTGTAGTTGTACCCTTTGTCAGAGTACCCGTTGTACCCGTCTGTCTGTATATGCATATGGAATTACGTGTCAAGCTAGCCCAAATATGGAGTCCAGGCCAGTCTATGACGTCAGTACTACAGTATGACGATATTGATGACATCAAGGTATATCTTATATGGGGATTTGAGGATGTATCTATATTTTTGGAGATCCGCTGATCTGACCGACTTCCCACTTCCATCAGGTCCTCGGCAATATGCACGCCGGGTTGGAAGTCGATCGGTCGGGTGGTTCTCAAGATGAACTGGTGACACACTCACTTGTGAGTTCACTCTGCAATCTACATTTATAGATATATACATTGTGAGCACAATGATAAGGTCTTATCATCAAAAAGTGACATCAACATTTTATGTATTTTGTAAACAGAGGAACTAATTGTGTTGTGCAACTGCACTGCATCCAATGCATCACAAATGAACAGCAATATCTTTGGACTGAATATTCACGATGAGTAGCCAAGAGGAAGTGAGCCTGAAGTCTGGACATCATATTTGGTTGCCAAGGTAGAACCACGGGTGAGTCCCCATGGCAACAACGCGAATGGGATGCGATTCCTCCACGGCACTGCCACCGAGGGCTGCCTTGGAAAGGAAGTGGGGCATGGCAACCATCAAGGACACTCAATAGAGGTACCAGTTGTTCTCTCTCTGTGGGACTGTTCATCCCTACTAAACCCTTCACCCGTACTTCCATTTTGGTTCTCACAAAGATACCATTACAAGTGTACAAACACATACAGTACACGCACTGTGTGTGCACGCAGGCACCAGCAGAGTTCCGGATTGCAAGACAAAACTTTGTGTTTTGTCTTGTTTTATAGTGTTATTATTTTTTTTATTATCTCGATGCATCTGGTTCAGGAGTTGTTTCATCATCAAAACAGTTACTATATGTTAATCATCGTTAAAAGATATATATATTATGTATAGATAGATTTATTTTTTCAAAGCAAGAAAGGGTTAGTGTTAAGAAATAAAATTTAAATTGCACAGTAGTTTTCCCATATGATTGTGTATAAAGAAAACAATTCAAATTGCACATTCAAACACTGTTCCATGCCCACTAACCAC